>NC_056741.1:751980850-752088350 GCF_019279795.1 Protopterus annectens
TCACAGGCATCAGCATGCAGAATCCTGCACCATTTCCTGATAGCTATGCTCCAGCATGCCAGTGACCACATATATTTTTCCTGTTGTTTGGAGGAGAGGGACAGAAATATGGAGGAATTCTACCATGTAGCACACTACTCTGAAGTAGAGGGTGCCATAAATTATACACATATAAAAATGAAGGCACTGATCATATCAGTGGCCCTGTGCTGCACCTGCTCTTATGTTCTGCTGTGGCCATCCGTGGCATTTAGATCAGAAACTATGAGTTGCTAAATTTGCATCCTATGTGCCATATCTTCCCATCTTTTTTCCAGCAGAAGAACACCATGTGGCCCAAAAGCATCGACTATGACCTGGTTGTCAGCACTGGGTGAAGGGGGTGTCTCTGAGGACTGACACTCCTGGGTGGCATAATCCTAGGTGTCCTAAAAGACAACAGAAAGATAATACACATAAGTATCACATAAGTACTGAATAATTGTTTCCAGATAAAACAAAAGGTAGCCAGTCAGTATTACCCCCTGTAGAAACATACAATAGTCTATAGATGTAAATTATGAACAACAGGCAGGATGCAAAACAAGGAGAGTAACAAGAGCAACATATTATTGTCTGTGCCATAACAGTAACTCACCTTTGCACCCCTTCACAAAACAGGAAAATGACCCATTTTGCTATCAGCCCATCTTTGAAATGCTAAATGTGCTATCAAGATAGCTGTCCCTGAAACATTTGTACATATTTATCACACTTCTATTTTCATGTATTGGCAATCATGTATACCTCTGAAATGGCTTGACAAACATGCTCATGCCATCAGTACACTTCTAACTAATGCATGCATATAAAAGTGTAAAAGCCTTTGCTTCAGATTTTTCTTAAGTACATTCCAGCATATGCAGCATGTAGCCGACCAAATGGAAGCATACCTTCTGAAGTGTAGTACTCCTCTGTACAGATATATCCTGAAGAAATATCATTATATGCAGTCTTCTCAACATAATTAAGTTTCACCACCATCAGTTTACCTAGCTACATGGTTGCTTTTTTATATGGTGTAGATTCAGGGCTGATAGCACAGTGAAGATGCAAATGAGGTGTGAACTCATTAGAATTGCTGAATCCCAAAAAATTGGATCCGTGTAGGAGATGTAAACATAGTTAAGGCACTCCCTCAGTGTTTGGTTTTAATGGATTGCATCTTTGAATGAATAGTGGTTGGGAGAAGGAAAACACAACAGCACTGCAGGCTGACTTACCGCCACTGGGTGCGTCAGGTTATATCTACAAAGTGTTAGATGCAAGGTTGGAAATGTAAGTAGGCAGCACACAAGTCACAGTTTGGTTTCCTTTACATCCAATAACCTCTGTAGTGTGAAAGCTTCCACAGCAAGACAACCAAAATACAAATGAAAAATGCTGTAAGTGACGCTAAGTGCTCAGAAATACCTCCAGGCAGCCAAATGGAAGAATTCCACTATTTATTAATAAACCACATCCAACTTGCCCTGCATTTGTTGGCAACTGCATATTATATTATTTCCAATTAATATCCTCACACATTTAAGGCCAGTTATATAGAATGGCTTATATACTGCATGTCTCAGATTACTGCTCAGATAAATGAAGACTGGCCAACAACCACACAGAAATGTATGACAGGGCTGTATATTGGCAAGCAATAATCATGACAGGCTGTGTGCTCACTAGTTTTATATCATTGTAGATGCTGTTGCAGTTGGTTGTGTGCATATTGAGATAAGTTCTTTGCTGCAAAGCTATTTGTGTGGTATAAGGGAATAAGGCACCCATCCTGTGTTCTGGAAGTGCACTGGAGTGAGAGTTGAAATCCAGTCCTATGTAGAAATATCTCATGTGTACCAACATTTTTTAGGGTGCATGTCATAGATTGTTTTTCTTTATTTCAACTACCTCTCCATTTTTTTTTTTTTTTGCTTTTTTTATTGGCCAGTGTTATTGTGATGCACCACTTAGCACAAACACAGGAGATGGAGAAAAATGAATGTCAGGTTTGGCTGTGCTTATCTTGTTTGCACAAAGTGCAGCAGTATACAAAGTGAACAATTGTCCCACCTAGGAAGTAGACAGGACCAGGACCCAGACAGCCAAAATAGAAACTGGATGCATTCAGTTAATACTATTGGGCATTGTGCAAACCTGCTAAGTGTTGTTGCATGGCGGTTAACAGTGAGAACTTAAGAATGATTAGTAAAATAGGGACATTCATTTAACTAGTTCAGTGGTACAAGGTTTAAGTGTAGGGCCGTAGTACAGATGTTCTTGGGTTCTAGTACAAGGTGTGCAACCTTTCTTTACTGTTGTGACATTGCAGTTTATAGCAACAAACTGCTACACAGACAAGTGTTTTCTCAATCTTCTTTTGGCAACAAGTGTAAGTGTAGGACTGCCATACACATGGTCCTGAGTTTGAATACAGCATATTCCATACACTTTTACTGCTGTTTAACTTTCTATTATAGTCACTCTCACTTATAACACTTGACATAGTGGAGCTGATGTAAATTATATGTATGAGGGCTGAGACACTAGTATTGTGTCAGTTATTTATGTATATATCTATGTATTATCACATATATTATCAGATGTATGATTGTGGGTATACTGTGTACTATATTCCTGTAAGTATATTTCTGCTATCTGGACTGGCATGGCTTTCACATTTGCCTAACACACATACACAACAGCCTGTACAATAAATAGCTTTGAAATTGCAACTGCAATTATGTAATGTCTCACTGCCTGGCACACTTGTGCTGCACTTACCATTGAGCAAACGCTGTGCTAGGAGGTGCGCACTGCTGATCACCATGTTTGCATGATGGTAAGCAGATGTCAACAGTTTCAAACAGTGTACACACTCCCAGCAAACACAATAAGTGGAACTTGCAGGAAATTATCACTCTCCATTGCTCTTGATCCATGGTAGACATGGCAGGCATTTGTGGGTAATGTGTCAGGTTTAGGGCGTAGAGATGGGGTTTCCAGGAATCCAAGATTTTTATTGGACTTTTAGTTAAGAACCACAGTGCTAGGCTTCTGCAGGGGGACTATTCTGGCTCTCAGTATAAGTCGGAAGCTTGGGATAGTTTAGCCCAGGCTGTATCCAGAACCACCAGTACCCTGCACACTAGTCACCAATGTAGGCATCATTTTAATCACCTACAGAGGAAGAAGAGGGATACCCTTGACCATTTGATCAAGGAATTCAGAACTGTGAATATCCCACAACTGTGTAAGTATCAAATTACAGAGAGTACTTGTAAGACTTAAAAGCTGAATATAAGCAAGACTGGTATTCATAATGGTATTCATAGGTTCATAGGTAGGTACTAGGCTATCGGCCCTGGGGCCTATATAAGCCTAGCTGAAAAGGTTTTCTGGCTTTCACCACCCAAGAAAATTATTTTCCTGTGCCCCTGTCAAGCAGTGCCACAGAAGTGATCCCTGGAGTGAATTTTCTATTTCCCATCCAGTCATTAAGATTTTTCTTAAAGAGGGCCAATGAAGAGCTTTGCTTGACATGAATGGGTAGTTTGTTCCAGAGTATGGGAAGTCTCTGGGACAGGAATCTATCCCTCCAGCATGTTTTGTTTATTGTCGTGACAAGGTTGAGGTCCTTGGAGTGTGTAGTTCAGAGAGATTGGGATTTCTTTAAGTGTAGCATGTCCAACAGCTTTGGGTTTAATATAGCTTTGTATGTTAGGCAGAGATTGCCTCTGAGTAGGCGATATGTGATATTCTGTTCTGTTTTTTCTATAGCTGTCAGTGATCGGGATGTCAATGTCTGAAGCCATGGGGCTAGATTAGTGAGGATGAGGGAAGCATGTGGCATGTATGCAATAGAAGAGTATTGTTACTGTAGCATTAAAAGTTAATGATAGCTTTTTTAGGATTTTATAGAGCTGTATCAGATTGAGCATGTATAGCTCAATCGCAAAAACAAGTATGCACACATTAGTCTGTAGCACAAACCAAGAGAACCATATTAGACTTTAGACAGAGGTTGTGGATTCAAATACCACACTTCCCAACTATACAATACTGTTACTTCTTCAATTATATTTAAATTAACTTACAACCTCTATACCAGTTGCACAAATTCCCTGCTATAAACTGTAATCTGTATAACTGGAACATGCATATGTGCAATCTGTAGTATAGTGTGCATCTGTTAGGAGGTGGTAATCTTAAAAGTAAAAGTTAAGATAAATAGAGTCAAATAATTGTATTAATGCATTGTATGCCATATATGAAGGTACTAATCTTATCTCTTTTTTTTCTACCGCAATCCTTATCTCGCTTTTTTATTTTATTTTTTATTCTATTTTATTTAATTTTTTTTATTTCTTTTGGTAATTTTATTAAGTGTTGTCAAAATGTGTCCATGTTATCCATGTGTACAACATCACTAAATGCTCCACAGCACAGTGGAATAGGTGTGCCCCACAGGATCTGCCTGCCCCACCTCCACCAGTTCCAGCATCATTGCTCAGCATCTCTGGGAGCCAGTGTGGAAGCAGCACCTCTGCTGCCCCTACACTATCTGCCCTCTCAGGTAGTCCTGCCCTGGAGGCTGGCCCACTGGTATCCTCCTGGAGCAGTAGCAGAGCTGATGATTTTATCACCTGCACCAAGATTCCTGGGATAGTGCGTAGGGTTTTGTGACACACTATTGGTGCATGCCTTTGCATGCTGGAGAGGTTGCTGATCCTCATTTTCACAGTACTAGGAGAAGAAGGAGACATCAGGAACTCCAGCCTGTGGTGAAGTGAAGTGACAGTGATGACAGTCCAGTGGGCGAGGACTTGATTCTCACTCTCACCCAGCTTGATGATCATGGGCCGAGATATCCCTGCCCTCATCCCAATCATGATGTCCCCCAACCATTTGTGTCCATCACCATCCCTGTCTCTTGTCTTGTTTGTCTTGTCTGTCTGTAATTGCTTCTTCACCTACCCAACTTACCTGACCCAGACATCCCTACATCCCTTCCCCAACATTCTCTCTCTCAAAAAATAAAAAAGGCACCTGTCCCATGAAAAAAAATCTGTCCCAGACATAGTGCTCCATTTCACACACATGTCTTCTTGACACACTTGATTCAGTCCAGTTGGCTATACAACATGATTGTGCTGTGGTCACCCCTCTCTCTGGAGGTGACAGTCCAAATTCAGTTAATATTTTACACATATGTTCACTTTACACTGTTAAAGAAATGGATAGCTATGGTTCTTTACTGCACATTCCTGCCTTGCTTTTCCTTTGTTCTTCCCCTGCTTGCTCCCCATTTCACCACTGTCCTATCTACCCCATTTCATCTCTTTAATCCATTATTGCATGAAGGTGCACATTGCGCACCAATGTGCAATGATGGCAAATGCCGGCAATGTATTTAAAAGTATTACATAAACCTGTATTCAAACCCAGAACCACCTGGCCCTAACAACATATGTATTAATGCATTAACATGTGCTGCTACAGAGTCAGTTAAGCAGCAGGTGTATTTCATAGACTCAGTACTAACTGTCAGATGTTAGCAATATGGCTTGCATTTGTGCACTGCACTGCTTAGCTATGCGCAAACATGTGTATCACGCATGCGTATGCACTTTGGTGACCATCATGCAAACCTGCTGCTCGCAGTGCTATGGAAATGTACATATTATGCTGAATTACTGCTGATTACTGTCCATTCCCTGTGTATGGCATGAAATTACATGTTTAAACATCACAAACTGAGGGCCCTATCTAACAATATGTCACATATTTACAATACATCCATGTGTGCAAACTTCCCCAAGCACTGAAACTCTGGTGTCTCAGTACTTTTTCCACACATATGTCAACCACAGTACAAAATGTAATATCAAGTATTAAGTACTATGCAATGGACATCAATCTGGTAACATGCAGAACAATTGACCCATATGCGTCTGAAATTCTCCAGGTGCAACTAACACTAGGTAAGACTGCAATCCAAATTGTAGCTTGGTACAGATCCCCCACCATACCCCAAGATTCTCACTACACCTTTCTAAACATACTGGAAAATATTAAGATAGAACCAAATACCCTAATACTGGGTGATTTTTAACTACCCTGCTATTAACTGGGAAAACTACTCATGTACCAACACCTTTGCCCAACGGTTCTTGGAATTCATAAATTCCAACCCCTTGGATCAACTAATCCATAGTCCCACCAGGGGCTCCAATATCCTAGACCTGGTCATTACCATCATGGGAAATTGATGCTCCACACCTATGGTCACCCCCTCGTTAGACAGGTCTGATCATAAGCTAATCACCCTTAACATCCACATCCCACCCCCACCCCCCCCCGTAAGGAAACCTCCATAAAAAAACTTCTCCAAAGCCAACTTCATGCTACTCAAGTCAGAAGTGACAAACTTCATGACACCCATGCAGACGGGAACTGAAAGTTCAACTGCTGAATCCTACACTAAGGCACTGTACGAGCACATCCACTCATGCATGAATCGTGCCATCCCAAATAGAACCACGATGCTCTCATCCAAAAAAAGGAAGCCAATCTGGTGGTCCCCTGCCATAAACAAACTTTACAACAAAAAGAAGAAACTGTTGCAGAAAAGAGGAAAATCCCAGTATGCAAAAAACTTCCTTACTAGCCTCAGTAAGAAACTGAGATCCCTCATAAAATCCTCCAAAGCTAGTTACAAAAATATAATTGCCAAATATTCCAAAGACAACCACAAGGCATTCTATAACTATGTCAATAATCTAAATGGCAATGCTTAGATCTGCTCTGAGCTAAAACAGAATGGCATTAAATATACTGATCCCAAGGATATTGCCAATATGTTGGCAGATCAATTCAGTGCCAACTTCACCCCCCTCTCACCTCCTAAATGGCCCATCTCAATACCGGAAGATTGCCAAATTCCAGTAATAATGGCCACACAGGTAAAAAACACACTCTCCAAAGCTATGAATACAGCATCCATGGGACCAGATGACATCCCGGGCTGTGTACTACATGAACTACAAAATGACCCGGCACCTCACCTAAGTGTCATGTTTAATCATAGCCTCACCTCAGGTTTCGTGCCCACTGAGTGGCGCAGAGCTACAGTTATCCCACTCCACAAGGGGGGATCCACCTTGGATCCCAGAAACTACTGTCCCATTAGTCTGACAAGCCTTATCTGCAAGGCCATGGAGCGTATTATCATGGAACTTATAAACAAAGACATTGGCAACCTTCAAACACTGGACCCCACCCAGTTTGGGTTTGTGAAGGGCCGATCTTGTCTCCTGAACCTGAATGACTTCTTCGAATCAGTCAAGGGTAAGGTGGTCCACACAGCCTATCTAGACCCTGCCAAGGCCTTTGACACCATCCCCCACTCTGGAATCATAGATAAACTTACTAAGCTGGGCATTAATCCCTACATCACCCAATGGGTTGCTAACTGGCTTACCGATAGAACCCACACTGTAAAAGTAGTCAACTCCCAATCCAGCTCCAGACAAGTGACAAGTGGAGTACCTCAGGGTTCAGTCCTGGGACCATTCTTGTTTGGCATCTACTTCTCTGAAGTACAGGCCTACACTAAGGGACTCTGGATAACAAAGTTCACAGATGACTGCAAACTGGGAGCCATTATTGAATCCCCAAATGATGTGGATACTCTACAAAAGGGTCTTACAGAAACAGATGCTTGGTGCCAGAGCCATGGGCTCAAGCTCAATGCCACGAAATGTATAGTTATCCCCGTTGGGAAAAAACATGTATCCATGAATTACCATATAGGTGGCAGTACACTAAACACCGAAAGTGTGATAAGAGACTTAGGGACATGGGTGGACAGTGGTCTCACCTTCGATAACCACATCGCCACAACAGTCAGTAAATCCTTCTATGTGGCACACCTCATCACTAAGGGCTTTTCATCCAGAAAAAAGGAGGTCATTGTCCCCCTGTACTCATCCCTCATTAGACCCATTATAGAATACAATGCCCCATTTGGTATGTACCTCTCAAGACATCTGCAACAATTGGAAAGGCCGCAGAAATACCTCACTAAAAGAATCACAGGCCTAAAGCAGATGCCCTACACTGACCGCCTTAAAAAACTCCAGCTATACTCTGTCGCATATCGTCTACTCAGAGGTGATCTCTGCTTAACATACAAGGCCATGTCAAACCCAGAGCTGTTGGACATGCTACACTTAAAGAAATCTCAATCCCTCAGAGCCACACGCTCCAAGGATCTAAACCTTGTCATCACAATAAACAAAACATGCTGGAGGGATAGGTTCCTGACCCAGAGACTCCCCAGATTCTGGAATAGATTGCCCATACATGTCAAGCAGAGTGCCTCTTTGGTCCTCTTCAAAAGGAACCTTGACGATTGGATGCGAGAAAGGAAATTCACCCCAGGGATCACGTCAGTCGCCCTGCTAGACAAGGGCCCATGGAAGTAAATAGTGTGGGAAAAATAGCCAGAGAATTGTTCTGGCTAGGCTTGTATAGGCCCTAGGGCTGATAGCCTAGTACCAACCTATGAACCTATGAACCTAAAAGCCTTATCTGAAAGGCTAGGGAAGGAATCAACAAGGACCATTTCTATAGGGACATATGTGACCTTCAACACACTTGAACCGACCCATTTTGTTTTTGTCAAGGGAAGATCTTGCTTATTATAGAACCTTGTGGACTTCTTGGATACTGACCTCAAAGACTTGGATGAAGGGTAACAGGACATACCACCTATGTTGAATTATCCAAGACCTTTGACACTATCCCCCATTCATGTCTCATAGTGATGATCTCCTGTGAGGGAATTAAGCCATACAGTAGTAGGGAATAGGCAACTGACTCACTGACAGAAAACACACTCTCAATGTTAGGGACTGCACCTCCACCACTAGCCACTTACCATTAGAATACCACAAGGATCTGTGCTAGGCCCTCAACTGTTTGCAAACTACATCCCTGAAGCCCAGGCAATGATAGGTGGCCTGTGGTTTACCAAGTTTGCAGATGACTGTTAACTGGATGCATTAATGTAGAGTCCCCCAATGATGGTAACATATTACAGAAGGGGCTAGAACACACAAATGATTGATGCTAAACTCATGAACTGCACCTTAAAGCATACAATGGCTCATTGTCCTCTTTGGCAATGAAGTACCTCTGCTAATTATGATATAAATAGCACCTCTCTAAGCTCAAGTACAGTATTATGAGACTTGGAGCACATGTTGATAGCAATCTACACTTTCATCACTATGTGTCCATAATGGTGATGCATAAATTCTGCACACATCAGACATATGGACATCACATCCAAGACCAGAGTGGGTGTATCTCTGCTGTACTCTACCCTTATCAGACCTCTAATTGAGTGCAATGCTGCCTTCTGCCTCTACCTCAGCAGACACCTGCAGCAACTGGAGAAGGGTTGTGCCTGGAAGACTCCAGGGCCTCCAAACATGACCTACATAGAAAGTGTGAAACACCTGTCATTGTAGTCAGTATCATGCAGGCTGCTGAGAGGTTACCTATGCCTGTCCTACATAGCAGTCTCAGACCCTGCCCTACTGGAAATGGTGGGCATCTGCAAATCAAGTGGGACAAGAATAACTTGGCCCAGGGTTCTCAACCTAGCCTGTGATGTAAACATAACATGCTGTGGAGACAGATATATCCCACAATTCTCATTCCTTTGTAATAAGCTCCTACTGTGTGCAATGCACTCTTCTTCAATGACCCCTTTTCAAGCACAACCTTGACTACTCGTTGGATGATTGTAAAGTCACCTCTAGGGTGGCATCTATGTCCCACATGAGCAGGTCCACTTGGTGCTGCTCAAAAAAATCACTCTGCTAACAATGATCATCCATTTATGCTCAAAAAGCATACTTGTGTTTTTTCATAGTTGGGCTTTTCTAAACACTGTAGGGCAATTAGGCTAGTAGTCCTCTAAGAACATATTAAGCTATAATCCTATGCAGGCCTCCCTGCATTTTGTTTCCCACGTGGCCTGCTGATGTCATCTACTATAAGTTCACCTACACTCTTAGAAAAGTCAGACTTGTGCCATGGCACTTGCATAATGTACTGTGTTCTGTAATCTGCTTACTTAGATAGGTAGGGGTTCTGTTCTCACTGCATTCAAATAGCACGTGTGTATCCCACAGTTGCTGTTTCAATACCAAGGATTGACAGCATTTTGATTCTTGCAGATGCTTACATATCCATTCAATGCAGTCTACCCAACTTCTTGTCCCCCACATGGTCTGCTGATGTCATCTACTATAAGTTTACCTGCAGTCTTGTAAAAGTCAGACTTGTGCCATGGTGCTTGCATAAAGTACTGTGTTCTTTAGTATGTGTACTTAAACAGGTATGGGTTCTGTTCTCACTATGGTCACCGGGCATGTGTGTTTCTAGACAGAACAGCAAACATGTGTATCCCATGGTTACTGCTCCAATACTAAGGATTGACATTATTTTGATATTTGCAGATGACTACACATCCATTTCATGCAGCCCACCCAACTTCCTGTCCCCCACATGGCCTGCTGCTGTCATTTACTATAAGTTCACCTGCAGTCTTATAAGAGTCAGTCTTGTGCCATGGTGCTTGTGTACTGTGTTCTGTAGTCTGTGTACTTAGGTAGGGGTTCTCTTCTTACTGACGTCAAGTGTGTGTGTGTGTGTGTGTGTGTGTGTGTGTGTGTGTGTGTGTGTGTGTGTGTGTGTGCATGTGTGTGAGCTATTGCTTTACAAGAGTGTTGTCCGAAACAATCTAAGTCAGACTTGATCTGTGGTGCTTGCACAAAGTACTGTCTTTTGTAGTCCGTGTACTTAAATAGATAGGGTTTCTATTCTCACTGCAGTTAACTGTGTGCGTTTGTGTGTGTGTATGTGTGTGTGTGTGTGTGTGTGTGTGTGTGTGTGTGTGTGTGTGTGTGTGTGTGTGTGTGTGTGTCACTGTGTGTATATGTGCGTGTGTCTGTGACAGAGAGCATTTTACACCAGCTTGTGGGACACTGTTACCTTCTCCTCAACAGACACTGCTGATGTCATTATCTATATCAGATCAGATTTTTGGATATGCAGTACTCCCACCATGGCAGGTTCAGACACTGTCCTGGAGGCGAGGCAGACATCACGTCATCCTATACTAGACAGATTACAGTGACATGGCTTTAAATCTATCCACATACATCATGGCATGGTTTGTAGGTCCTATGTTATCTTTCTGAGAAAGCCCTGTGGTCTCTCCAGCCGTTGCATGAGTCTGGTGAGGTACATGTAGAAGAGAGAATTATACTCTATTACTGTTCAGATGTGGCTTGACTACAGTACTGTCATGCAATCCTAAGATCTGCATATGATGGTGTGATGTATGATGTGCACAATATAGGCTTTCGATACCAATATGGACACTTGGTGGTTGAAGGTGAGACTGCTATCTACATGTGTTCTCAGTGCTGGCATCACTAGATGTCAGCATAGCAGGAATGTTGTCAATGCTGTGATTAACATGGAATTCTACTTTTCAGATGGACAACATAAAAAAAGACACATTTCTGCATTTAGTTGTAGATTGCATAGCTTTGTCACCATTCATTTGTCTGTGTTAGTTCCTCCTGTACAATATTATCGTCATTGGTGGACTCAATGATTGCACCCAATATGCAAGAACTTTAGCCTGAATTTTCGAGAAATAGAGACCAAACAGCAAAGGGCCAAGTACAGATCCCTGGGGTTTGCAATGGTGACAGCTCTACTGGTACAGGTTGATTCACCAACTATCACTGTCAGTGACCAAATTGGTTATCTATCTACTGATGTAAGGTTTAATCCTCAGCTGGGAGGGTTTATCAATGATACTTGTGTTGGGGATTGTGTCAAAAACCTTGGCCAGATCACGATAGGCTGTATGCACTGTCTTACCTTCCTCCAGACCTATTACATGGAAGCAATGGCCTGTAACAACATCACAGATTGCCTGTGGTGTTACTTAGTACATGCACCTTCCTGATATGATGGAATTCACACTTTAACACACTCTCCACATGGGCTATATTCCCATATGAGGGTGTACATCAACATGCATCCATCTGAGTAGAGGGGACAGCAGCTGATGCATGCATGTATACAGACATCCTGACTCTCTTCGACTGTGAAGTGTACCAACATGTGATCATAGACCTCTTCTACATGTACACTAGTCATATTCTGGCTGTGTGCAACAGACCTGTGTGACTTGTTAATGCTACATCATGTCTGTTACATCAGATAGATGTCCTCAAATAGGTCATTGAAGGCATGCGTGATGACAACAGTGTCATCTTGTAGATCTTGACCAGATCATTGCATTTGATACAAATCCACACAGAAGTATTTGCTCAACACTGTCATAGGTGGCCATAAACAGCAATATCGCCAAATGGGTAGACCACTGTATCACATACATGGCATCTCACTATGTTGAAATGTGTGACGTAACCTATATCTCAAGACCAGTGAGCAGGTCCATCCATCAGGGCTGTCTGCTAGGCCCTTTTCTGTTCATTAAATTAGATTAGATTAGATTAGATTAGATTAGATTAGATTAGGTTAGATTAGATGTCCATTGAGATGGACATCACAGACAACATGCACATGCTGTGTCCACACAGCTGCCTAAAGGGCTACAGAATGTGGACAATCATTGACTCCAACTGTGCCATTCGTATAATACAGACAGTAGCAACACATAGCAAACACTGATGCCAGAGGCATGACAACATATGCAATGACAAGACACATGGGGGATTTGTTAATTGAGGAAACAAATGCACCAGCCAAGTATAATGTGGACAGCACAGCCTATAATCAGACCAATAGGTATGTGACCCATGTGCTGGGGTAGATAGTAAGTGGTACATCCACCAGCATGTGATCACAGTGCTGACTACTCCCTTGAATGTAACACATGTACTGGGTATGTGAAGGACATCCACATCAGAGGCCATAATACCTTCATGGTTTCAAGCCTTCATCACACAGATAACAGAGTACAATGTACCCTTCTTCATTTACCTCCCTACACATCTTCCAGTGATGTGTAACCAAAGTGTACCATCTTTGTCACAGTGTACTGTCACACAGCTTAGTGGCCATAACTAGGTATGCTTTTTGTGGAATATACATGACTATCTGATAGTGCGAAACAGCAATCAAGTTGTTACACCAGATGCATGTGTGCCACCTATTCTGCTTATGCACACACTACATACGCAGGTGTTTAACAACATTAATGGCATGTGTATCATTCCTGACAGTGTGGATTGTACTATGTATATATATATATATATATATATATATATATATATATATATATATATATATATATATATATATATATATATATATATATATATATATATGGATTCACTTCAAAATCTCAAAATATGAAATCTTAAATTTCAGTATTTCGATACCATGAAGCCAAACATCCATAAAGCTGAAACCCCAGAAGTGCGAAATTTAAAATCGCGACTTCTATACAACACATACCACGCACACAGATACAAACATACACTTCTCTACACATACAGAAGCAGAAATACCTACCCGACATACAAGCAGGGGGGCAGGCCCCCCTGCACCCCCCATGTGGGGAGCTGCATCCCCCACACCCCCCCTACTTAAATATACTAACTACGAGGTTGCACTACACAGACAAACATACAAAAACACCACTAGACAGGCTACATTCCCCTCGCACACACACATCACACTAACAAAACACACGGACACACACTAAGCCCCTATCCAAAACCTGTAAAACACAAATACTTACCTACATCTCCAACCATTCACTCACACACTGCAACACCAGAACCACTAATTCAAAATCTCTGAACTTCGGGATTTTGAATTTTGGGCTTCTGGGGTTTCGGTATTCTGCACTTTCACCTTTCTGGTCTCGGGCTACTGAAATTTGGTATTTCAGTAGTTCGAGATTCTGAAGGGAACCCATATATATATATATATATATATATATATATATATATATATATATATATATATATATATATATATATATATCCCATGCTCACAAGGCAACTAGCCTGTATTGCCCTTACTGTTGCATACAGGTAGAGTAGTGTCCCTCCTAACACCTCCAGCAGATGTTACAGTGCCAGGACAGTGTGCGTGGTTACCCTCATAGAACTCATCATAATATTCAAGTGTATGTGTGTGTGTGCAGACTCATCTCTTATCATTGTTAATCACATACGTTAGGCATGGGATTACTGGTGTTATTATTCTGATATTGTCCATGATTGTGGTTGGTTCTTGTAATATTTTCCATGAGACTTTACATGTGCCCACCTTGCTGGAGACCTCTGCTGAGAGCACAGATTCACAATATGCACCCTAACCCAATTGTAGATCCCTGATAGATGTCCTCTGTATTATTCATGTAAGGATACTTATCTCACACAGACATCCTCCCCATTGCTATGCCACCTTGTGTGGCAGTCACATAAAACACATGTTCACTGTATAGTCCCTACTGTACCATAGAGATATGTGATTAAAGATGGATGGTGCTATAACCATCTTCCATCGACATGCCCTCCTCTGCTGTACATTGGGTAGTTTCACCTATCAACTTTCCCTGTGTTCTTTCCTACAATTCATGTGTGTGTCCCTATTCAATACACACACTTCCCCTGAGTGTTCATTTTACATGGTAGTAAATGTGTCATTACAGATCATTTGCACAACTTCAGTACACAATGCCAGGAATGAGATATCACAATACTTTGTACTGTAGGTACACTGTCCTGTACTGTGTTTGGACCATACACTTCACATTCGTACCTTTCTACTGTCCATATTTTCCCAGGATGTCCATATGTGTTCCTTATCAAATTTGTGGCTTTCTGCCATATCACTGGGATGATCTCAGGACTGATGTGAGTCAATATTACATACATTTGAGTTCATACCTCTCAACTGTCCTGATTTGTGCAGAATGCCCAGTTTTTGTCTCATATTTATTATAAATATTTATTATGTATGTTATTCATTGATTTCAGATCAGCATCAACACAGTCATACCTCAGCAATTGATAGAGAAGCTAACTCAACTAGGCATCAGCACTCCAATATGCAATTGGATTCTCAACTTCCTTACTGAAAGGCCACAAATAGTATGTGCAGGAAAGAACACCTGAAATAGTATCACCTTGAGCAATGGTGTACCTCAAGGCCATGTTCTGAGCCCTCTGCTAGTCACTCTGCTAATGTACGACTGCATTGTCAAGTACAGCTCCAATCATATAATCATGTTTGCAGATGCTACCACAGTTGTGGGTCTCATCAGCAATGAGGAGAAAACAGCCTATAGAGAGGAGGTGAGACAACTGATAACTTGGTGCAGTAACAACAATCTGGCACTCAGTGTGAATAAGACCAAGGAGGTTATTTTGGATTTCAGAGGAAACCATAAGACACATTCCCCACTCACAATTGATTGGGAAACAGTGGAGAGGGTAAAAAGCACTAAGTCTGTTTGGGTGCACATCTCTGAAGACTTATTTTGGTCTTTGAACACAAATGCCATTGTCAAGAAAGTACAGCAACATCTACACTTTCTGTGAAGGTTGACAACAGCAAATCTACCAGCCCCTGTTCTAATGGCCTTCTACATGGGTACAATTGAGAACATCCTGGCAAACAGTTTTACAGCTTGGTATGGCAACTGCTCCACCACAGACCACAAGTCCCTCCAAAGAGTGGTGAAAGCAGCAGAAAAGATTACCAGGACCTTTCAGTATTTTTAGCATTCATTTTTAATTAAAAGCAACACATATAGATTGTACTATATACTATTACTTAATATCATTTAATATTTTTTATGCCTTGTACATATTTTACATATTTTTCATGCCTTTTTATGTGATTTTACTGACAGTTTTTGGAGGTTTTAGCTTGGTTTTTAAAAAAAATAATACTGTCATTCAAAAAAAATAACACTGTCACTTTAATTTCAAGGGCTGTTTTGTCTAATGAAAATCAGCTTGTAAGTATAAAATGGCTGTTTTTTCAAGACTTTAACTGTTTTGATGAAGTCTATTGATGAAACCGCTTGACTTTGGATTATTGTTGTGGATTTGTGGTTCGTGACTTTGTTTGTTTAAATAAATTTGTTTACTACTACAGTGGCCGTAGGATATCGGTTGCAGAGTGTTTTTTTTTTTGTCATTTGTGCTTTTTGCCACTCTTTCACACCATTTTCTAGTTTTCTGTGTCTTTTTGGTGTGGTGCAGCCTCCTAGACCCAGGATGGATGACAACGGATTATCTCCGGTCTTTGAAGACGAACTGGATAACCTTCCTTTCCCCTGTGGGCAACAGGTGGACAATTCAAGTGATAGAATGGTGCAATTGATTTTAAATCTTACTAATAATGTTGCGGGGTTGCAAGAAGCTGTGTTTAAGATTCAAAATCCCCCATGTCTGGTTTCCGGGGGAGCGGAAGGGTGTAACAACCGAGAAGTAAGGGAAGCTTCCTTTCAGGTCACTAATAAGGCGAACCAAGGGCTCCGAGGTAACGACAACATTATTGAACCATCGGTTAATTTGAATCAGATGCTAACCAGGGAGGGTAGCCAAGGTTTCTTCCAGACACATGACCGCTTGAAGGATTGGGTCAAAAATGACCATGTTTTTTTAGGAACTGTAACGCTGAAGGGAAAATAATACTGATTCAAGGTTAGTTACCCTTGAGTTCAAATTACACAAAGTTCGGGCTTTGCAATGTGACAATGCATATTTAACCGAATGTTTGGAAAAAGGTCGGGTACCTAAAGGACTACGTGCTTTCAGGTTCCCCAATGGTATAAAGAAAGGGCAACCTGATTGTGATGAACTTTTGAAAATGTTTGACAGGCATGGAATGGAATTAATGAACTTTATTATAAAGATTAACACTAGAAGAACTGATGTGTTGTTAAAAGAAATTGATGAACTGAACAGTTTTATTTTAAATGATACTAGTTTTGTTAAGTATAATCATAGATACAATAGTATTTTTGACAGGATTGAAAATGATGTGGGGGTTAATATTGAAAGAAAGAAAAAGAAATTACTACGTGATGAATATGAATACAAGCATAACCTTGCGTATCCCCTCTCCAAAGCCTATACTGAAGGGGAAGATTTTTCTAACCACCAACAGAGTAACGATGACAATTCCAGTAGGGTAACATCAGGTAAGAGACAAGCTAGTAACAATGATTTATACGATTCAGAGTATCTCCCTCTTAGGAGGTTGGCTAGGTTACAGGATAAGAACAAGTTCAGGGAGGATAGTAATGTTTTTTAGGGCCCCCGGGAGGGGGGAGGAGGAACAGTTACAGGAACCAGACAGGTTGGAAGAAGAACAGTTACCACCAGTCCTAGGTAACATTGAAGACATGAGGTCAGGTGACCAGGAGACCATCATTGTCCAACACAATGGGTTGTTGTTCACATATAAGGGCTTTAATATTTTTAATTATGCAGGGATTGAGATTAATAAAGAACTATTTCATTTACTTATGAAGGGGATTAAATTTGTACCCACTATGAGGGAGAACATTTGTGATACCTTAATTGAATTAAAAATTTTTGTGAGAAAGTTGAATTTGAAACTATTATATAAAGATCTTTCCTGTAATAGTCACAAAGAGAGATTCATTACAAAGAAGAAGAGTTGTTATAATCCACCTTTACACCCTTTGCTTAATTCCTTTGAAAAGGTTTGTTCCCAGGAAATTTACCAGACTTTACAGGAACACAAATCAAAAGTTTTTAACTTAACAAAGAGTGAAAACAACTTTTGGATACTATTAGAAGTGATGTTAACTTAGGATTTATGAAACCTGATAAAGGAGGGGGCATGGTGATAGCTAATAGTGAAGACTACAGCAACAGAATTTTCTGTATGTTGCAAGATGAAACTAAATATGAGTGTGTCTCCAGGAATGAAATAAATATTTCATATAGGAAGATCAAACTGTTGCTGGAGGACTCTTTGTATCAGGGGGCTATCAACGAGGAGATTTTCAACTTTCTTCATGTTGATTACCCCACTATCCCCATTGCTTTTGGAATTCCTAAGACACATAAGGATTTATTGGAACCACCATATAGGTTAATTATTTCTGGACAAAATAGTATAACCTACCCATTAGCTGTGTTTATTGATCGAACAGTTAGGAAAGCTTTGGCCCCTATTGACCACATTTTGGTTGATTCTTGGGATTTTTTGTGGAGGATTAAAAGTGATTATTACAACAAGGATATTTCCTTTTCTACAATTGATGTTGTCGATTTATTTACCTCCATTCCCCACGATAAGGGACTTGAATTATTTTATGAAGTGTTAATAGAGAAAACTAATGTAAGTAACACCTTGATTAACTTCATTATTGAACTTATGGAGGTGATTCTCAAAAACAAATTCTTTAGTTTCGGTGGGGAATTTTTTCGGCAAGTCAAAGGGGTGGCAATGGGCAACAGTTGTGCACCTTTATTTGCCAATCTTGTTATGTATAAGTGGGAAACTACTCTGGTTTTTGGATCTCCCTATAAGGAACAATGGTTGTTATACCTTAGGTTCCTAGATGACCTCTTTATTTTATGGAAAGAAGGTGATGTCCATAAAAAATTTGGGGATTTTTTGAATGGAATATGTGATTATTTCAAATTCACTGGTAACAACGGAAATTCCAACATTAATTATTTGGATGTTAAAATAATTAAGGATGAGGGATCCAATTGTTTTGACTCAAGTGTGTATAGAAAACCAACTTTTTCTAACGATTATTTAGAATTTACAAGTAGCCACCCAACCTATGTAAGGAGAAACACTGTGAAAGGACAAATGGTTTGGGTTGCTAGAATGTGTTCAAATTTGGACTTGGTAAAATCTGAAATGGAGCTATTGACCAATATGTTTAAGGCTAGGGGTTACCCAATGGGGTTTGTTAGCAATATTAGGGACCAAGTGATAAGTGAATGGGGCCTGAGATTCAAGCCATTACTTGGTGATGAGGATGTTAACACAACTCAAACCCATTGTCAAGATAGGGATTTTACACAGACGATGGTGTTAACATATGGGGAAACTTCATCTGGAGTGAAAAATATTATAAAAAAATAACTGGACTATGTTAAAAGGGAATCCAGAACTTTTGACAGTTTTAGGGGACGAACCATTTTTACATATAGGGTCAATAGGAACTTGAAAAGCCTGTTGGAAAACCAGGTCTCAAAGAGAAAAGGTAACACAAAGGGGACGACCAAGTGTGGGGCTTGTGAATACTGTAAATTAGTGATAGACATACCATCAATAACACTGGGACCCTACAATATTGTTGTCAACTTTAGTGCAGGCTCTTGCACCACTATGGGTCTGGTGTATCTAGCTGTTTGTCAAGTGTGTGGGTTTTTTCTATGTAGGGAAAATGGAAAGAAAATTGAATAGGAGACTCTACGAACATCTTTACAGTATTACAAGGAAAGATGAAAATAACGCCCTTTGTAAACATGTTTCCCTGCCCAGAACCATTCCTTCCGGTTTGGTATTCTGGATGTTGTTGCTAAGGACGTTAGGGGAGGTGATTCGGCAAATCAACTACTCAGAGCTGAAGTGAGATGGCAACTTAGGTTAAATGCCACCGTAGCTCCTGTGATTAATGAGCATATTAGTATCAAGCCCGAACTAAGGTATCGGGCATCTAAACTTTAACCCCCATTATATAACCTTTTCAGTATTTTTAGTATTCATTTTTAATTAAAAGCAACACATATAGATTGTACTATATACTATTACTTAATATTATTTAATATTTTTTATGCTTGTACATATTTTACATATTTTTCATGCCTTTTTTATGTGATTTTACTGACAGTTTTTGGAGGTTTTAGCTTGGTTTTTAAAAAATAATACTGTCATTCAAAAAAATAACACTGTCACTTTAATTTCAAGGGCTGTTTTGTCTAATGAAAATCAGCTTGTAAGTATAAAAGGGCTGCTATGTCAAGACTTTAATTGTTCTGATGAAGTCTATTGACGAAAGCGCTTGACCTTGGATTATTGTTGTGGATTTGTGGTTTGTGACTTTGTTTGTTTAAATAAATTTGTTTACTACTACAGTGGTCATAGGATATTGGTTGCAGAGTGTTTTTTTTTTTGTTATTGATTACCAGGACCTCTTTACCACCTATTCAAGACTTGCACCAGCTTTGTGGTTTCAGTAGAACCAGGAAAATAGTCATGGACTGCACTCGCCCTAGATATGGACTGTTCCTGCACCTAACATCTGGAGGTGTTATCATAGCATATGTTGTAAAACAGCTAGATATAGCAGAATTTTCTATCCCTGGCCATCAAGGTACTGAGATCCAGTAGCAACTTACGTCTTGCTTGACATTAGGGACAGTAGGTAATATGATGAGTGAGAAGCATTTTCGGATGCAATAACCTTAAAAGGTCTTAAATACACTGCGCAATTAATCTAACAGAGTATAATCTTATTTCTGTGCAATATCTGTTGATGCTAAAACTGCATCCTGTGCAATAGGTAACAGCTGTGGAATTTTTGTGCAATAAATATCGTGTTTCCTTAGACTAGTGCCAACAGATTCCTGTGCAATAAGAGGTGGCTGTGGAATTCTGTGCGATAAATACTGTACCCTTTAGCTTAGTAAATGTCTGTTGATATGTAAAACAGTAAATATTATATAGTAGGAATGTCTAATATAGTAATGTGGATTTTATTTTATTTTTTATTTTACATTTGTTGACTGGGCTAGTCCAACTGGATATATGTCCATTTTCAGTGAAGGCCTGGGGAGAAAAGCTCCAACAAACCAAAAAAAAAAAAAAAAAAAACACACTATCATATATAATATGAGACATGTACAGTTAAAAGCACAGATAATCATCCTATGCGTTACATTTTTTTTACATTTCTGTAAACAGAATCATTATACATTTCATCTATGGTTAGCCATGCAAATATTTTGCTGACAATTTAGTATAAGAGAATACTTTCATTTTATTTGACTTAAAAAAAAAGTAGCTAGGTTATACAATCTCTTAGAAGTTAACAGAAAAGTAACTAGTTTGTACAGTAATGGCAATAATGCTTTGAGAAATTAGGGGTAGTTAGTCTGGGTTAGAACAAGGACATTTTAAGGTATGGCTTCAATGTGCTTTTAAATAATGTTGTAGAGGCAATGGTGGTTAGGTCTTTTGGGAGAGAGTTCCACTGTATTGGCGAACAAGGAGTCACCAGCCAAGTTGTTAGCTTTACCTATTTGTACAAGTAGTTTATCTGTTGAGCATAGGGTCTTGAGGTTGTTACAGGGGGTGATTAGGTTGGTGTGTTAGTAGGTTAGTACAGGATCTTGTGGGCAACTGCTAATTGATTAAATAGTATTATATTTGGCAGTTCTAGCCATCCCAGCTGTTTAAGATTATCACAATGGTGGGCTCTGGAGGCAGATAAAGTTGCAAATCTGGCAATATTATTATAGGATATTGCAAGCTTGTTGATGTTGTTTTTACATAGATTTGTATATATAGGTGAGGCATAGAGGAGGGTAGAGATTAAGAGGGTACGGGCAATGGTGGTCCTGTCTAGTGGTGACAAAAAGGATTTAATCTTATATAGGGATCCTAGTGAATTTGAATTTCAAACTTCATGCTCTTCAGAAAGTGCAGTGCACAGTGGTGCAGCGGTTAACGTTATTGCCTCACAGCAAGAGGTCCTCCGGTTCGATTCTCGGCTGGGGTGCCTTCTGTGTGGAGTTTGCATGTTCTCCCTGTGTTCGCGTGGGTTTCCTCCTGGTACTCCGGTTTCCTCCCACATTCCAAAGACATGCATCTGGAGCATTTCTCCCCGGGCCTCCGCTGAAAACAGGCTCTGTGGAACCTAGTCGGACATTCCCGGTCAACAAATGCTAAATAAATAAAAAATAAATAGTTTTTTGTTGACTGTTTTTATAGTACTATTAATATGGGAATCAAAGGTAAGGTTGTTGTCAATAAGAACTCCAAGAAGTTTAGTAGTACAATCAGGAGAGATATAATAATGCCATTGCTTGATGTGACAGTAAAAGTAAGTGGGAAGGCCCGACGTGTGGGAGTGAATAATAGCAATTTTGTTTTTCTGGGATTCAGAATGAGGCATCGATGTAGAAGCCATTTTTCGAGTATATTAAACACATTTTGGGTTATGGACTGTAAGACAGATGGTGAGGTGGCAGAGCATATTAGTGTGGATTGTCTGCATATTGGATACAAGTAGCTTGAGGTATAACAGAGTATAGATCGTTTATAAAAATAGAGAATAGGAGAGGGCCTAATATGGAGCCTTGAGGGACCCATAACATTTCGGGTTTCTGGCATGTCATTACAGATTGAAGTCAGAAACTGATGACATACATTTGAATTTCAAACTTCATGCTCTTCAGAAAGTGCAGGCTACTGTACAACTTTTTATTCTATCTACTTTCTAAGTTTGGAAGAGCAATATTAAAAATCTGTCCATATTTTTGGGCTTTTGTCTCCCCATTATTTATGTTTTTGCCCAGATTTCTTGGTCTAAGAGGTTGAAAGTGTTACATTCTAACACATTTCCATGTGACATCTATGTCATATATGTCCCTATTTCTGGTTATTTGCCCCCTCATTATGTTGGCCTTTGTGCGGCTAGGTTGTTTTCCCATAGGACAGCCAGCTGCCTGTTGTCTAAGTATGATTGGAACAATTGAATAGCTAGTGTGTCTAGAGACAGGTTTTTGAGTTTATTAATGAGTAATCCGTGGTTAACCATGTCGAAGGCTTTTGAAAGATCAATAAAGAGGGTTGAGGATAATGTATCTTTGTTACGATTCTTATTAATACAATCTGTGAATGATAAAAGAGCAGAGGTGGTGCTATGAAATGGTCTAAAACCATGTTGGCAGTTGGCTGGTAAATTGTTTTCTATTAGGTTGTTTAACAGCTGTTTATGAATGCATTTCTCCATGATCTTAGCCAGTGGTGATAATATGGCTATAGGTCTATAATTTGATAATTCATTTGAGTTGCCTCCCTTATGCAAGGGGATAATGTGAGAGATTTTCCAGATTGATGGGATAGTTCCTTCTGTAATAGTTCTGTTAATCAGGATGGATACTGGGAAGGCTAATGCTTTTGCAGCTTTCTGCAGGTATTTTGCAGGTAATAGGTCTGCAGAGAGGGTGGTAGGGTTACGCTTATGTAAGAGTGTACAAACAAGGGATGTAGGAACAGGTTGAAAGTGAAATGAAGGGGGTGCATTAGTGATGGAGGTGGTTGGTGATGATGTATCAGGGGATAGCTGATTAGCAAGAGATTGTATAGTCTCTGTGAAGAAAGTGTTAAAGGTATTGGCTATTTGAGTAGGGTTATTGTGATCAGAGCCTAAAGGGACAGGTGTGACTGAATGACCAGGGTGTAAGAGTTTATTAATGCCTGACCGGAATCTTTGTGGCTTATTTTGGTGTGTTTGTTGGAGCTCAAAGTAAAAATTCTTTTTGTCTAACAATACGGCTTTTTTGTTTCATTTCTAAGCTGTCTTAACTTTAATTGATCAACAAGGTTTTTAGTTGAATGTCAATTTGCCCATAATTTGTTTCTAAGGAGGATTTTTTGTTTGGTAGTTTTTGTGAGCCATGGGGCTGGTTTAGTCTTGGTTCTAATTGTACGTGCTGGGGCATGGTAGTCTAAAATAGTTAAGAATTTTGAATTAAAGTATTGTACTGCTTCATCTAGAGGTAGGTTTTTAAAGGGTGACCAATCACATGCCAAGAGTTCATTTTGAAAGCTTTCGGGGTTAAAATTATTTTTGGTCCTTATTGTCCTGTAGGTTGTTGTGTTTGGAATGTCACTTTTAGATCTGATTATAAAGGTCAGTGAATGGTCACTTACATCTTCGGGGAGGGTTCCTTGTTGCATATGTTAGATGTTTGCACATAGAGCTTGGAGTAACGTAATTTCATTGAGTTGCACTTGTTGTGGAGTCTGAATGACAATTAAGGTTACTTTAGTTTTGATTTTGATATTTTTGATCTTTTCCTCATAACATTTCGGATTTCTGGCAAATCATTGGCATGTCATTACAAATTGAAGTCAGAAACTGATGGCAGATATTTTAATTTCAAACTTCATGCTCTTCAGAAAGTACTGGCTACTGTACAACCTTTTATTCTATCTAATTTCTAAGCTTGTAAGAGCAATATTAAAAATCTGTCCATATTTTTGGGCTTTTGTCTCCCCATTATTTATGTTTTTGCCCAGATTTCTTGCTCTAAGAGGTTGAAAGTGTTACATTCTAACACATTCCCATGTGACATCTATGTCATATATGTCCCTATTTCTGGTTATTTACCCCCTCATTATGTTGGGCTTTGTGCAGATGTGTTGCACTAATAGATTGACAGCTATTTGTGAAGCTCTGGTGATTATTGTGGCATCCCACACAAATCTATAGATCATAGGTGCTCTGCTTTACACAGAATTGACATCTGTATTTGTTTACATGGTATCCTGGCCAGCAACATTGTTGTCAGCCATGAACGTAGCTTAGGCATTCACATCATCAATATGGATTGGACGCTACAGCTCACCACTCACCGCACACCACTGGGAAAACATGTAAACTCCGTGTAGGCTCTGCGAGAAGCCTACACAAAGTTTATTGAATCCTGGGGATTGTGGTATTCAACTTTTTGGTCTTTTGATAGTATAGCCTCAGGATTATGATTTTCAAGACTACTGGTTTCAAAACTGTGATACTAAACCATATACTTACACATAATACACACACACACACACACACACACACACACACACACACACACATATATATATATATATATATATATGTGTGTGTGTATATACACATGTATATATATATATATATATATATATATATATATATATATATATATATATATATATATATATACACATATCTGAGAAGCTACAAGTTAACACTACTAGAATTACAAATTCTGCAGGTAACTGCCTTTTCTCCAACTCAGTTGGCAAAATATGGAATAACCTTCCCTCACACATCTCCTCCCTAGCCACTCTTCCACTCTTTAAGAAACAACTTCTATTACATCTGAACAAATTCTGGCTCTGCTCTTGTACCAATCCTGACTAACCTGCTTTCATCTTTCTCCTATCATAATTCTTTCTTCACCACTATAATATTATCTCTGACTACAAATGACTTAATGCCTCTATAGTTACTACTGTTCTCTTATATGTAAAAAAAAAAAAAAAAAAAAAAATTTTCGTCATTTACGATTATGTATTACATATTGAACTACGTAATACTTCCATTCTTCCATATTCTGTACTGAAAGTAGTTAATGCCTTACTTATTACTTTAGTTGGTTTTATTTGTTTTCTTTTTAGATTTGTATTACCTGTACTAAAATCTCTGTATTTTTGCTTATTGCTTTGTCATAAGTGTTTATTGTTTATGTTTATTTTTATTATCTTGCTTTCATCATTGGAGCTTTTCTCCTCGGGCCTCCACTGAAAATGGACATTGATCCAGCTGGACTAGCCCGGTCAACAAATGTAAAATAAAATAAAATAAAATAAATATATACACATACATATATATATATATATATATATATATATATATACACACACACACACACACACACACACACACACACACACACACACACACACACACACACACACTATATATACGTGGGGTCTATATTATAACATTCGAAGTCTAAAAACTTCGAATGTTATAATATCGACCCCATTTAATCGAAACACCAGAAAACCAAACAGTTAGAATAGCAAATTTTTTCCTTGGGAAAAATTTGCTGTTTCGACAAACATACAAACAACTCAAGCACACCAAAATAAATAATCCACACACATACACTTCACAAAACCCTACACTAAACCAGACATAAACCACTAGCTACCCACTTACCTTAACCCAACCCTAACCCTAAAGTCCCTAACTATTGCATACTCACCTTACTCACTCCCTAACCCTAACTCACCTACCCCACCGTAACCCTCACGTCCACACAATTGCACATTTACCTGACCTGCGCCCTAACCCTAACTCACTTAACCTGCCCCTAACCCTAAAGTCTGTCACTACCGCACACTCACCTCGCCCATGGCCTAACCCTAAAGTCCCTAACTACCGCACACTCACCTTAACCCAGTCCATTCGCTCACTTACCTTAACTCGGTCCGTAACCATCACATCACACTTACCTGAACCCAATCCGTAACCACCTTTCGCTGACTTCCCTAAACCTGGTCTGTAACCATCGCACCACACTCAATAAATAGCAAAGCCACGGATCACCAAAATCTTACCCTAGGTAAAATTTTGATGTTCCGAGGCTTCGCTATTCTCAGCTTTTGCACTAAAGGGTTTGATATTATAACATTCGAAGTTGTTGAACTTCAGTGTTATAATATAGACCCATATACATGTGTATATAATATATTTATATCTATTATGTCTATATAATGAGAAGATGTTTAAATGCATTAATTATAAGATGTACGCATTTGCTATCATCTTATTTTTTGAAATGTGAAATTTTTTAAAGAAATGTAACTGTTCCATTAATTAGGTTTAATTTTCTTTTACATTATTTAATCATTTCAAAATGTCATTTATTAATTCTTTGGCCTTTATAGGCAGAAAATAGATATATGTATTGTTTTTCAATGTAAAGGAATTGAAAAAATCTTCAAGAGGAAAGTTTCTATAAGATAAAAAGCAGTGTGGCTTACAAATAGGAATATTATCATTATTATTATTATTATTATTATTATTATTATTATTATTATTATTATTATTGTTGAAATAATTTCACATTACATTAGTATTATAAATGAAAATTTGATTTGTAATTTTATTAAAAAAATGCAGTTCCTTAAAATTTGAAAATGATTGGGTAGATTCTAAGTGATCTATAATGTTTGCAACTGGGAGTGTGTCAGTATGGCATGTGATGTAAAATGCTTGCAACTAGGATTGTGTTAGTATGGTTTATTTTCATTTATATAAATGTACGATTGCTTATGTCATACATGATGGTTTAATAAAGATGTTTCTTCTTAACAAAAAATTGACAGGAATTAAATAATTTATGTAATCTTGCGTAGGTTATATGGTATATAGAAATATATGTGAAATATAATGCTTGTTAATGTTAATTTAATACAATTTGGTTACTTTTATATAAATGTAAATTAGCCTGTGTCACAAGTGATAATTCAATAAAGGAGTTTAAAAAACATTTAGACTTGTACATACTTGAATTTGTTCATTCTTTAATCTTCTGATGATCTGCTTAATCTAATTCACTGTTGGTAGGAAGTCAGATCCTATCCTAGACCTCTGTGCTTGCAAGGTAAAGAGATTATTTTGAATGTCGTACTCACAGCTGTACGTTAAGGTATACAGGAAGTGGATACTACTACCTTTTTTGTTTCTACTTGTTTCTCTGCTGTATGGTGGGGGGCCTCTGTCAGTTACAGTTTTTTAAAAGTATTATTTTTAATTTCCACATAGTCTGTGAAGTTGGAAGTAAAACAGATGGCATAATTGTGTTAATAAATTAATCTTGTCTGCTAGTGAAATTATAAACATTTGCATGTTGTTGATAAATTTATTGTATCACTTAACCCATTACAGCTGAATGACACCTTCAGGTACTTTTGCAGCTACACCCTACTAATGCCTGTAGGCATCAAATATTGATTAGTGATGTTTGGATCAATCATTCCATAACCATTCTACATACAAAGTATTAAAATTGTTCACTGTACTGTTATTTAACCACTGTCTGTTGCAGATAAAGAGATATTGATTGCTGTTCATATATTTTATACTGTGATGCATTCCATGTTTTTCTAAGTATCTTGACAAGCAAGCAACACAGACAGAACTGCTTAGTTTCATATGCAAGGTCTCAGGTGGATGAACGAAATGCTGCTAACAGTATGTGTGGAGTTTGAGTGGTTGGTGAGATATTTTAAGTTGTTTGCAAAATATTATGCACTTAATTGTGACTGTTTACTGTAACTTATAACATTCAGTTTAAGACCTAGAACATAGAGAATGCTAGCACTATATAGTTTGTGCCAAAGAGTGTGCAATTTTTGCTTCTTTAGTAACTCCTATGGTTCCAGAGATATATACATTTGTTTGACATGTAAAATCATAAATTGATTTTAGTAAAACGCTTAGGCTATGCCCATTGGAAGTTACAGTGCAAACTTCCAGAGCTCCATTGGAGGGAATGGATTAAGCATTAGGTCCAGTAACTAGAATATATTTAATTTATAATTGAGACTACATCTTATTTTTAAGAATGCAGACTGAGTGTAAATGATTGAGTGTAGTGTAGATTTGGACAGATATATTTGGCAAGAAGTAACATATCAGATATTATTTATCAGATTACTTAATTCATTGAAACGGTTTGCAATTAATCTGTTCTGTTATTTTGCTAACACACACATCCACATACACAAACAGAAATCAAAACAAAAAGTCTATTACCCAGATTGTGCTATTAAAAGACCTTCAAATTATGAATTCATAGTACTACTGCCAAACTATACTAATGCTTTTTTGGTTTATATCACAACATCGAATCATCATAATTTCGAATCATATTACATCGAATTGAATACATTGAAACAGAAAACATCAAAATGGAAAAAAGCAGCAATATGTGGAGTGTATATTAAAAACAAATTGCTCCATGCAGGGGGCAAGACCCCCTGCACTCCCCACACCCCCTGCTACATAAATATACCACTTCGGAGATCACACTTCAGTGCACTACAGTGCAGAAATGGAAGATTTCCATTTCCTACACTGTAGCACGATCTCAGAGTTGGTATATTTAAGTAGTGGGGAGTGTGGGTGGTACAGGGGGACTTTCCCCCCTGCCTACACCCTTAATGTGTCATGTCCCTGTTGGAAACTGCCATTGACAGCCTTTCGATATTTTCCTGGATCGATGTAACAAGTTCGTTGTTACGTGATTCGACATTATGATGATTTGATGTTGTGATATAAACCCCTTATAACCAGCTTGGCAATTACAGCCCAAATAACTGCTCCAAATCAGATCTGATAACTGTGATGTTTCTTTCATAGAGCAGTAAGGTACTTCACAATAACAGCAACATCAGTGGTTCAGCAGGCAGCACTCCCCATTGATGCCAGGAATGTCAAATGTCTGTGAGTTCACTCCCCCATCAAGCACCTGTTTTCATGTTTTATTACTGACATTGCATTGAAGTATGAGCAAGCTGCAGCAATTCTTCTGTCATTCTTCAGATGAGATGTTAAAAATGAGGTAATAGCTTTATGAGATGATGACAGCAAATATATGATACCTTTTAGAACAAGGCGAGTGGCACTTCATATACATATTAACATATTTACATATGTTCATAACTACAAAATAAAATGCAAAGAAACCAAATCCAATCAAATAACAAATCAAAGAAAAACATAAAAAGGGGTTCTAAAGAAGCATTTTCTGCATATTCACACAGAATCATATTTAATATAAAACATTCATCCTCTCCAACCTTAGTGCCAAAGCCAGAGTGAATCTTTGAAATATTCTGGCCAAATTTCCCTTAATCAAAGTAAATACCACCTTGAATCTTCCTCGCTAATAGATCATAGGCCTAAAGGAAACAGCTCAACCAATAAGCAAACAAATTAATTCATTTCTGCAAACAATATTTACAGAATAGGCAGGTCATTAGCATATATAAGTATTTTATATCTGTTGCATACCCTGTGAATGCCCGTAGCATTCATATTATTCTTGTTTCATGTTTGTCAGAACAATTAACAATAACAAGCACCATTTTCTGATGAAACTATTATGATTTAATGTGTAAGCTCTAGTTCAACTGTAGTATTTTATTTGCATTTTATGGGAGAAAGAGCTTTATAATATTTGTTAAAGTATGAAATCAAAGTATCTCAAAACTATAAATAATCATTTATAGTCCAACATGTTAGATACTTTTGAGTATCTGTAAAACAAAATATTCTTGTTTTCATTAATTTTTTTGTGTTGTTGATTAGTTTATGACATCCAAATTGCTGGAAGAACTAATTATATGTAAAGGCATCCATTTCTTAGAATCTCATGCTACCAGCCAATAAGAAATTACTACTGCTTTTAATGTACCATGTTATTATTACTTAGTCAATGGGTAAACCGTGCATGGTCATCCTGACCGGAGCATGAATGTTCTCCAACTGGGTGTTAATGTAAAGGTGAAACCTTGTCAAAATATGCTTGCTACTTCTCTGTAGTATATTAAGCTGCTTCAAGCTTGGACAGAAACAATGCAACTTTTCCTTTTCGAGCATAACACAATAAAAAGGGTAAATTAAAAAAAAAACTCAGTCAAAATAAATGAAATAGCAGTTACAAGACTTGGTCCCGCGGTAGTAGTGCTGCGGTAGCGTTGTCGCCTCACAGCAAGACGTTGTCCCGTTCGATTCTCAGTTAGAGCGTCTTCTGTGTGGAGGCATGCGTGAATGGGCGTACCTTCGTTGAAGGTTGTGCGTCAGGGATGGTAACTCGGCACGTAAAAATCCACTACCAAACATTAGCAGACCAGAGTTCCGCTGTGGCGACCCCTAACCGGGATAAGCCGAAAGACACAACAACAACAACAGCAGTTACAAAGACTTGCCATTTTATTTAAACCTCACTAGCATGGTTTAAAATATCTTTGTTTAGCAAGGTATAAAATAAACAAAAAAAATCAGTTCTGTAAGTGAGAAAGTGTGTGCACTTGTGAGCATGTGTTTTATGTGTGTGTGTAACTGTGTGCATATGTCTATGTGTATATATGTGTTGACAAGTACTCATCATTTATTTTATGTAAAATATTTTACAGCAATAATTACATATGCTACAGCAACCTTAAAACATAGGCAGATGAATTATTTTGCATCAAAGTGTAAAATGTGTATAATAATAAAAATGAAACTATTAAACAATTTAACAGATAGTTCATCATCTAAGTGTGAGAATGCCCTCCAGTGTGGGTGTTCTTAATGGAGAACTGTACCACAGACTAAAAAAAAACATGTTTATTTCATCATGTTTTGATGTTTCCTATAATTTAGTACCACTCTGAGACTATTTACAGTTTTTTAAATATTTTTATATGCAAAAGCAAAGTCTGACCTCATGGAGGTCAAGCATCTTTAAGTGATTTTGATTTTTGCTCATCCTCTAGATATCCCACAGTGCAGTGTTTGTCTTTAAAACATTGCATCACACAGGTGTCTGCTCCAAAGCTGCTGTCACTGCATTGATTTTGCATGTATGCAGTGCTTTCTTTCGGTCAGTCAGTTTTAACTAACATTTCTTGCTGTTCAGTGACTACCTAAAACACAAACCATGATAATGCCACAGAACAGACTTTCAAAGGGAGTTTTTACTGCTTCTTCTTTTTAGAGAGGCTAATTTGCAGTCTTTTGTAATGCCTGAGTTGTAGTTCTTCAACTCATCACCCCTCTCCCTTCATACTTCAACTCCCTAGCTGTCGAAATGCTGAAGGTAATTTGAACTGCTTACTGCTGTGATTGACAGCTCATAGCAGGAGACTTGACTCATACTATGTTTCCTTGTTCTAGCCTTTTTTTTTGACAGTGGGAAACTTATTTTTGCTGTACCACAGCGTCCTCCTGTCCTGAAATTGCAATCCAGTCTCATTAGTACTTATAAATGCACTGTTTTGCAAATCTTCCAACTCTCATTCTCAGGGCTTGCTGTTAGGTCAAATCCTCTAAGAAATTTTCACCACTGTGGTGTAAATATAGAGTAGTTAAATGACTTCACATTATTGCATTATTTACTACTAAGATGCATGTTAAAGTGTCACACACTTCCTGAAATAACCAGTACTTCACCCTATTAGAAGTTGTGATGGAAATGTTCACAGCAGGATTACTAAATTGAGCATCATATAAAATAAAGGATAATTGAAATGCATGGTCTTTGGCCATTTACCTCTTATCGTAGTGCTGCCTGCACTTGCTCCCTGTAACTTGTCACATGACTGTGAGAGTGTCTGATATTTTTGGAATGTATTTTAATTTACAATTATTTCCATTGAGAGTCCTGCTGGTCCAGATAATGCCCATTTTCAGTGAAGCCCCAGGTATAAAAGTTCCATAATCAGAATCAAAAATCAAATAAATGTACTAAATCACAAAAGTATCATGTTACGCTCAGGTTTTCACAAGTCAGAATGTAGTGTTTGACTCCCTATTTTGTTTTGATCCCACTCTTCAGTTTTCCAAATATTTGCTATGCACATTCTGTGCATTTCTGTTTAGAAATATACCCCATATATCAATATTCATTATGTGTATCCAGTTATGCTTTATCTTTTACCTTCCCTTTTTAAATTCTCAAAAACCACTGTGGGAGTCATTTGATGCTCCAGTGTCACTTATTACAAAGAAAGGCTGTTTATTACAAGGGCATCAAGGTTAATATCCATGAATTAGATAACAGATGCCACTTCATGGACTGACTACGGAAATACTGCCTTGCTCAGACGAAATGCATTGCTTAATCCCTTATAGTTACTAGGTCTGCATCTGAGCAACTCTTGCTTTTTCCTTTGGGTTAAAGAGTTTAATATTATTGTAAACTAGTTTCAAACATTGTTGGGTGTTAGTTTTTAACTTCCTGACATAGTTGAAGAAAGTTGTAGTTATTTTTTGTTTTTAGTGGCTATTTCAAACTCATACTCAGCTTTGAGTTTCCTAATGAGTCAGAGAGGATAGTATTGTGGGCTAGATCCAGACACAGTTGGGTGTTAGTTTTTAACTTCATGACATAGTTAAAGAAAGATCTGTAGTTATTTTTTCTTTTATTGGCTGTTTTTAAGTTCATTCTCAGCTTTGAGCTTCCTAATGGCTTCCTTAAGCTGTTTGATAGTTTGCTAAAATGTGCTCTTAAGGTAGGTAGAATGAGGCCTTTGTAAGTGTTAAGCTTTTTCTTTCTCTTGCTATATAATTTATTTATACTGGTATTCCACCATAGGGGTTTGTTTTTAAACTTTTCTTTATATTTGTTGTGTATAGTCTTATTTACACAACTATTTAAGGGGGAGTAGAAGTCAGAGGCATAGGTAGCAGCTTGAGCAATAGGATATTTCAGAGGAGGATTACGGTAATCATTTGAAGTGTCAGGCCTGCTACAATGAGTCCCAAAACATGGGGACTGAAAGGCCAAAAATGTGACATACATATTCTAAGTCCAAGATGACCATTTACTGCAATATTCCCTTTTCTCCAAAGTATGTCAGTCTCAGACTTGGTATATATATATATATATATATATATATATATATATATATATATATATATAATTCCATGGGGTGGGGGTTGACCCCCGTAAAAAAAGTTTAAAGGAGAAGAACGATGTTCAAGATTCTCTCTTTTCCAAAGCTTTCAGTCTGTTTCTGGTCTGTTAGCACTCGACATTACAAGACTTGACATTTCAATAGGGATCCAAGGATTACAGCATAATTTATTTAAGTCATCAAGTAAGTGAAGAAAGTTTGCTTTTGAGAAGTCCCTCTACACAGAGGTATTTACAGGGGAAGTACCACCAGTTTTAAAGGAAAAGGTGACGAAATTATGGTCTGATTTAACAAGGCATGTTGATACATATGGAGCTGTGCAAGAAGTGGCCATATTTGTGAGAACTACATCCAGGATACTGGGGCCCCTATTAGGATGGTTAACTATTTCTGAAAAAGAGTTAACATTTATAATGTCAAGGAATCACTGGGCATGCAGACCATTAGCAATGCAGGTCAGGCAGTTTACTGATGGAAAGTTGATGTCTCCTAGTAGAAAGTTATTGGGTGTAATAGGAATTTCAACTAATGTGTTAAGATAACTATCATGCTCAGAAAGGGACATAGAGCATGTTCTATAGCTAGCTATGAAGTGATAGTATTGTTAATGGTGACTTGGAGTTTTAGGAGTTCAAATGTGGTATTTCAAGGAATAACTCATGAGGTGATGATATTCTTGACAATCATGCTTTTCTCTTTTTTTATGTATGTATATATATATATATGTGTGTGTGTGTGTGTGTGTGTGTGTGTGTGTGTGTGTGTGTGTGTGTGTGTGTGTGTGTGTGTGTATGTGTATGTGTGTGTGTATATGTGTGTGTGTGTGTGTGTGTGTGTGTGTGTTTTATATATATATATATATATATATATATATATATATATATATATATATATATATATATACATACACATATATATTTCCATACACACATAGATACATCTCTCTCTATCTTTATATTACAAATTATATATATATATATATATATATATATATATATATATATATATATACACACACACACACACACACACACACACACACACACACACACACACATGCGGTGGTGGTGCTGTGGTAGCATTGTCACCTCACAGAAAGACGTTGTCCTGTTCGATTCTCAGCTAGAGCGTCTTCCGTGAGGAGACATGCGTGAATTGGTGGACCTTCGTTGAAGGTTGTGCGTCAGAGCCGGCAACTCGGTACGTAAAAATCTACTGCCAATCATCAGCGGACCGGAGTTCCGCTGTGGTGACCCCTAACTGGGAAAAGCCGAAAGACACAACACAACATATATATGTATACATATAAAAGAAGGGGCCTACTATATGTCCTCAAGACACACATTTGCTTAAAATACACATCCTTGCTGCCACTTGCTTGTTTCAGCAAGTGCTTTAAGTTTCACTAATCTATCCCCCTTAATGTTAAGTATCCATTCCAGAACCCTTATCCTAACCCCAAATATTCTGACCTAGTGACTGACCCTAAAGTCTCCCAAACCTTCATAAACCTAAACTCCCCTTCCGCCTCCTATTCCAGATCACTCCCTAAACCTAAAATCACTTTAGCCCTCCCCTGCATGATTGTCCTCTAAACCTAAAATGCCCTTTCTACTCCCTAAAACTAAAATCACTTTTCCCCTCCCTTCCACGATTGCTCCTTAAACCAAAAATCCTCATCCCCTCCCTAAACATAAAGCCCTCTTTGCTCCCTATACCTAAACCCCCAGCTGTAAAGTCCTCACTCTACTCCTAACCCCCTTCCTAAACCTAAACACACATCTTTTTGAAAGTCACCTAGAATGTGACTACCGTATTCTTAAACCAGTTTGGGGAGGTAGATATAGTAAAATTCTACTATATATGCATTTGTCTTGCAAGGCGGGGTATAGTACTGGATATGTCGGGAAGAATAACATTCATTGAAATGCACTTTTCTGCTAGCCATTCAAACCATTATTTCTCTTACTGCTTCACAAATAAAAGCTGTAAATACAGTGACATGCAAACACTGAAACATCAAATTAGCAATGAGCTTCTTATAGTAACTAAAAAATAAATAAATATAAGAAGCACCATAAAGGAAGATAATGCAGTTAATCTTCAGTGAACAGTAAAGTAAAACAGAAAGTCACACAGTGATAAATCAAATAACTTTTCTTTCCAATGTAACAATACACATTGAGATTTTTTACTTCAGACATGGAGTTATAATTTGGAACATACACATTGCAGATGATCTGAGTCACATTTATTTTTGTAACTTGTCTATCTTTCCATTTCCTCAGCCACAGCATCATCTGATGTGTGCATATTGATAAAAAGGTGTTATGAAATAAAATAATGTTTTTTTCCCTTGGTATTGCCGATTAATTAAAAAACATAACTAATAAAACTTCAAAAAAGCATTTCAGAACATAACCTTACAGCTGTTAGACAGTAAACTGTTTAAAGATGCATTGGAATGTTTACTGGCATGTCATATCTATGTAAAACTCCAGTACATCTTTAAAAAGTTCACTGCCTGACAGTTGTCAATAATATATGCTTAGAAAAATTCTATATCAAAGTTACTGTAATCACTTTTTTGGAGGATGAACAAGATCAAAAGAAAGAACTCTTGTGCATGGTCATTGCCGCTCTGCAGGCACAATGGCAGTCTTACATTAGCACTGCTATGTGTTTCTTTAAAAATACAGTCAGAAGTTTAGCAGTCTATTTAGTGCTTTACTTTGCTTTTCTTTATAGCAAGTGCTACCAACAGAGAAAGCTCCAAGAAATACCGGTACTGCAACTGTCTGTAAGATGCCACTAAAAGCTGCTGCATTCACTGATAAATATACCTTTTAACATCTTAGTGCTAAAATTCTGGACAAAACCAAAAAAGGTGGGGGACAAAAATCCAAATTCAGAGACAGAATATTACTCTTATAAGTTATAAAAAGTTGTTAGACTAGCATATTTTGCATTTGCTATGGATTTTGTGAAAAATATGAAGTCTGAATAGTAAAAGTCAGTCATTATTTAATGACTGCAATCCTTAACAGAAAAACATGACCTCTATGTGGATCAGATCAAACATGCAATGGAAAAATCTGAACATTATGCAAAATTCTGGATGTTAAATGGTATGCTAGTAATCAAAGCATCAAAATTTGAACAAGCCAGATGACTTCCTGACCTCATTTTAGTTTTTTTATGTAAAATTAGAAAGGAAATTGTACTTTAGTTGCTGAGCGTTCTGTAGTACAATTTTAACTGATTGTAATTAAGGAAAGTAGACTCAGCAACTGGAGACTGTAATTACATTTTAAATTCAAACACTGAACTATAGGAAAAAAGAAAAAAAATAATCACAGTACTTGATAAAAGATAAAGGGTACCACTGATAAGAAAGTGCAACTACCATATATTTTTTTTTTCCATAATAAATCTTTATTGTTATATTATTTTCATACACAATAAAAACAAACACAAAATTTTAAAGAAAAAATACAAAACAAAAGACTACTAACTAATATCACTAACTATCACACCAAACAAATATACAATATTTACAAGAATGCTTCCATGTAAACATTAAGAATAGAGAAAAAACAAAAAGTAGTTAATAACATTTCCAGTAATATACAGTTTAAATACAAAATTCTCTCCAAGCAAGTATATAAATGTGAATACCTTCAAGTTAAAAGTGTTATGCTAATATAATATTAAATATCTGTTCCCAAATTTTTGGGTTATTAATGTTTTTATTATTCAGACTTAAGAGTAGTTTATGAGCTAATATATGCCTTGTTGCCAAAACTCTAAAGCTTTCCCAAGATGTTTTAGATGGGTCTAACCAGTTAGTGGCTATATAAAGCTTCATTAACAGAAAAATATTAATATATATAGTACTTTGTGATCTAGGGAGTTCTTTCGGAGGAATATGTAAAATCGTAAATTTCCATGACAACGTTGTACTTTGGTAACCCATCTTCTGAAGTTGAATCTTAAGGGAATTCCAAAGCTTATATATGCATTTACAGCTCCAGAACATATGAAGAAGATCAGCCGGTTGATTTTTACAGTATGGACAAATTGGAGAGTTTTTAGAATTAAATTTATGCAGGGTAAGGCATGTATAATATGCATTATTCCATATCATCAACTGTGTATACATCAATTTTTGAAGAGAAGTAGGTTTGATAGTCAGGTCAATTGCTTTTAACATCTTACTTTTGTCTGTCACTAAAATTTTCTCTTCCCAATTGTTGGATAACAGAATTTTATCATGAAATTTAAAGTCTTTAATTAATTTATTTTTTGTTGTTATATATTTAATATCCTATTGGAGGGCTTGCCACAACTCAAAGCATTTATTAACATTTTCATCTTCAGGTTTAAAAATTATAAAGTAGCTCATAGCAAGTTCTCTAATTTGTTTCAAAATAACAAGATAATTTTTGGGTAAGTTAAATTCTTGTCTTATTTGGTTAGCCAAGCGGTCCAGATATTTGTATATATCAATCAAAGTTAAATTAACTATCAGTGGAAACATTTAAAGATCAATTAATTGATTGTTCAATTTTAAATTAGGATTCCTATGAAAGGGTTGAAAAACCATCATATACTGACCCAGATCCAAAGATTGAAATAAATCTTGTATAGATAATATGTTAGTTTTAATGTGTTCAATAATCCCATAAATTTTCAAAGTATCTTTACCTAAAAAGGGTATTGCTTTAGGATTAATGTTTAACTTTAAAATATATTTATAATTCAAAATCGAATGAAACAAAAAGCTGGTACAGGCACTCCACAGAACTCCACAGAAACCACGGCTCGAACAAGGAATAATTTATTGTAAAACACAACAGCACACAGTACCAATATCCAGTTAAGCGCTTTCATCTGTATGCAATACAGACTTCATCAGAACAAACAAACCATATTTGCACTTCATTTAAATAACCTCATTGGCACCAAAACTACATTCACATTTTCGAAAATTTGTATTTCGCCATATGGAGGAAACTGGAAAGCATTATTAGCCAGTAGAGAAAGCAAATGGCAAATTCTTACAGATGCTACAAGATCCCCTGGTATAAATGAATATATTAGTATCAAACCATTTCTTACTATGTCATAGTATAGGTTTTTCTACTCTATTATAAAAACATCATATTTTATATTTTATATTTAATTATCTATCTATTTATTAATTTATTATTTTATATGAATTCACATCATTAATTGATAATTTACGTAATTGTCATTAAATATTTAGACAAGCATCTTATCATATTTTATATATTGAGACAATGTCTCTTTAAAATTTTCGAAAATGTGAATGTAGTTTTGGCGCCAATGAGGTTATTTAAATGAAGTGCAAATATGGTTTGTTTGTTCTGATGAAGTCTGTATTGCATACAGATGAAAGCGCTTAACTGGATATTGGTACTGTGTGCTGTTGTGTTTTACAATAAATTATTCCCTGGTCGAGACGTTTTTTCTGTGGAGTTCTGTGGAGTGCCTGTACCAGCTTTTAGTTTCATTTGCTTCTAGTGTTGCTGTTTGTTGTGGTCATATAATTCAAAATCACCCAAGTTGGTGTCCACTTAGTAGTAGCTGTATCATAGTTGGCAATTCTTAGAATTCTATTAGAGTTCACGATTAGGTAGTACAATTCGAAGTTAGGCAACTCCAGTCCTCCTTTATTTTTTGGGGTCATTAATTTATCATAAGTTATCCTGTTTTATTTTGGTTCCCAAATGAATTTAGCCAATTCTTTATGAATTTTTTTTAAAAATGTATTCATTGGGCTGACCTAAAAATATAAAGTAATTGTGGTAACACATTCATTTTGACAACTGAAACTTTTTCTAGTAGTGGCAATCGTAAATTTTTCCACCTCCCGAAATCAGAAATTATTTGGTCCCAAGTTGTTTTAATGTTATTATTCTAGAAGTCTTTATTGTCTGTAGAAAACTCAATACCTAAATATTTAATTTTTTCTTTAAATGTTACCTGCCCAACCAAAGGCAATAACGAAAAAGGTTTAGGTGTCTTTAAAGGAAAAATATTGTTTTTTTCCAAGTTAATTTTGTAGTTAGAGACTTCTGAAAAATCATTAACAGCCTTCAATAATTTGTCAGTGTCAGATATTGGAGATGCACAATAAATATTAAGATCATCCGCAAAAGCTGCCATTAAGATTTTAGTTCCATAAATTATTGGGACATTATGATAGATAGTCTGTTTAATATATAAGAACAGAGGTTCAAGATAAAGATTAAATAGTAAAGGGGACAAAAGGCAGCCCTGGCGTGTTCCAGTCTTAATCTGTATTCTTTTGGAGAGGCTTCTATTAATGCACAGTGTAGTATAGGGATTACTATATAATATTTGCAACATTTGAACAAATTCATGGGATATATTAAAATAAGGTAAAAGAGCAAACAAAAAATTTGTATCAACCCTGTCAAAGGCCTTCTGTGCATCAATTATAAGGGCATAGATATTAAGATTATTTTGTTTAGCATGTGTTATCATAGTATGTAATGTAAGAGTATTATCACTGGTTTGTCTACCTGCCATAAATCCAGCCTGTTCTTTGGATATTATATGAGTCATGATTTTCTTCAGTCTAGATGCTATAATGGAGGTTAGAATTTTCATGTCTACATTCATTAATGATATCGGTCTATAATTATCGGGGTTTTGAGAATCTGAATTGGCTTTATGTATAAAAATAGTCTTTGAGGCGTTAAGATGAGGATCATTAATAGTATTCCTAATTATATAGTTAAATATAACTGAAAGTATCTTACCAAAAATATCCGCAAACTTTTTTATAAAACTCCACTGTCATCCCATCAGGACCTGGTGATTTATGTGATTTCATATGTTGAATTGTATATACTATGTCTTCTTCAGATATCGGTTTAACTAAATCATTTTGAATATCCTCTCCTATTTCTGGAAACTTAATTGATTGTAAAAATTGTTCATAGATTCTATGCAAGGACATATCCTTTTGCCCATCATAAATTTTTGTATATATTTTCTCAAAAATATTAATAATATCCTCTGTTTTAGAATATATTTTATTATTAAATTGTATTTCCGAAATTTGTAGTGTTGTTTTTGATTGATTAATGATCCTAGTCAATGCTCTCGATGGTGTTTGAACATGATTAGCATATCTCACTAACATCTTATATTCTTGGAATGTTAATCTACTATTTTGTATTAAGAAGAGATCCTTCTGACATGTAAATAGTTCTTTCTCTGTTTGTTCATGAAAATTCTGAATCAGTTGTTGATCCAATAATTTAATTTTAGTTTCCAGGTTTTGACTATCTTTATTTAGTATTTTTTTTATAATAAGAGGCTTTTTGCAAAAGGATCTCTCTTATTTGTGTTTTAACTGTTGCCCATTCAATATCTGGGGCATATTGTTGTTTCTTTAGACTAACCAGTAAGTCTTGAAGGTACTTTGTAATTTCCTGTATTATTTCTTCCTTATTCAGCAGATTTGGATTAAGAGACCAATTATAGCCTCTTTGCCGCAAGGTATCTTTTATCTCCTTAGCAAAACTCAGCAAAATTTTCGAATGATCTGATAAATACTGTGCATGTATAACAACTATAGGTTCTAAACTAATCAATGTTCTTGAAGTCAGGAAGAAATCTATTCTGGACCACATTTTATGAAATGGGGAATAAAATGTAAAATTATTTATACTATTAGCATTGTTTAAATAGTGAAAAGGGTCATATAGTTGAAAGTCTTCTTTAATATCATCCAGTGCCAATACTGCATGCTTATTAAATGCTTTGTGTGGACAAGATCTATTCAACTTCGGATTTTGATAAGCATTCCAATCACCTCCAACAATTACGTAGTATCTATCAAATTGTGTTAAAATTGAATACAGTGATGTTATGAATATTTGTTGATCATTACAAGGTGCATATATGTTTAAAAGTAAAATAGGTTTATCAAATAAGGTAGATGCCAGAATAACATAGCACCATCGTCCATCTTTATCTGTATTAGAATCTAAAATTTTGTCCTTATATTGGTCTTTAATAATTATAGCTACCCCAGCACTATTTGACTTACCTTCCGATGCTATTACTTCTCTGATCCACTTCTTTTTTTTTATATCAACCCATTGATCATTCATTAAATGCGTTTCTTGCAGTAAAATAAACCACGCCTTAGCCTGCAACAATACATGTAACAATAATTTCCTCTTCTTTAAATTCTGGAGCCCTTTAACATTCCATGAATCTAATTCCCACATTACCAAGGTTGACTGTACAATAAAGGATTTGGAGAGAAAAGATTAAAAAAAATATAGTATATTCAAAACCATACATGATCTGGAAGCAATCCATATATCCCATCCTAAACCAGTGCTTACCCACTCTAACCCCGGACCAGGACATATATAGGTCTTGTGTAATATAGAATAACAGAAGGTTTAAGAAAAGAAACAAACAGGAAAACATCACATTATAAAATTTCAAACATGTTCCATAGTTGAGACCTATATAATCTAACTTAACTACGACAAAGCCTAAGCTAAACATTCCCTAACAAGCACTGCATTGAGCTACATCTCCCCAATCAAGTATATTTAAGCAAATCAAATTAAAATACAATATTACAGTACATATGAAAATAATTTGAAAAAGGAAGTTTTAATATTTGTATTAGCTATCTATAGATAAACCGCATGCATAGAGACACACAAAAAAAAAAAACAAAAAAAAACCCATATTAAAATACAACCCTATGTTAAAATAAATATATAGGTAGATACAGGTATCCCTGGTTATAAACCCACATTATCATAGTTTTATACTAAAGCAAACTACTAACTAACTAATATAAAATGCATTATCACTTTAACACAGTACATTATGAACTATAATGAGAAGCATATTTATACAAATATTACTAAATCCCTGCACCCTCTCTAAATAATATAACCACAAAATTCTACATAAACATGTATAAGAGAAACAAATAAAATATTCCTATGTGCTTACTTTACCATACAACAGTGTTATTTTGAAGTTAAATGAATAAAAAGATGTTAAAACAGTTTCCTTTGGTTTCCCAAGCCTGGAAACCCTGTGAAATGCTCGCGACAGGGGACCACATTTACAGACGGACTCCTGGAAGTGTCACAGTGAAATCTGCACCCACGACAGCATTTTAGGCACTTCCTATCTTCCTCCTCGCTGAAAACACTTTGTAGGAGCCATAAAACGATGGGAAACGAACGCTGGTAATCAAGATAAGCAAAAACAAACAGTTTTATTACTCTGAAAGAGGCCTAGAGCTTTTTAAATGCAAACAAAGGATTATCCAGTCCTGGGAACACAGTAAACAATGGATCCAACCTCAGCAGCATGCCAGTCTCAACTAAAGTTCAATTCAAATCTCTGATACAGGTAAAGCCTTGAAAACTTTAAGAAACAGATTTTTTGCCTCATTTTTAGTGGAAATAGCATGTTTAATCCCATCCATTGTAAATATAAGCATATGTGGGTATTTCATTTGAAACTTAATTTGTTTGTCAATAAGAAATTTACAGTATAGAGACAAAGACTGTCTATCTTGTCTTACCTGTATGGATAAATCCTGTGACATGGATATTTTATTATTTTTCCACATGATATAGCCTCTAGTTTGTTTTACAGTAGTAAGTATTCTGCTTACATCTTGATAGTTAAGTATTTTAACATATACAGGTCTAGGAAAGTTAGATGCTTGTGACTCTCTCAAAGCTCTGTGCGCTTTTTCAATAATAATTTGTTTCACCCCATCAGAGTAATTTAACAGCACTTCAAATATTTGTAATATGGATGGAATTAATTCATTATACTGAATAGATTCTGGAATCCCTCTGAGAATAATATTGTTTCTCCTGGATCTTGCTTCTAAGTCTATAAGCTTGTTTTGCATAGCCTGTATATCCACATCATGTAGATTAGTTTTCTTTTCAAGTAAAGTTAATTTATCCTCAGTTTCAGAAAATTGAGCTTTCGTCTTATCCATTCTCTCCAGCAACTGAGTAAATGAGTTCCCAAATGTTTGTATTTGACAAGTCAGTTCTTTCAGAGCTTCTTGTATGGGTAGCAGAGCATTTCTGATATCTTCCATGTTTAATGGTTGTTCAGATTTAGATTTGGTCCCTGATTTCTGTTGTTCCTGTATTTTAGTAATTTTTTTGTCTTTTAGAAATCACATCCTTTTCAGGTGACTGCAATTCTGAAAGTTTTGTTTTAGTAGTGGTTGTATCTATGTTTTTTCCTCTTTTGATATCTTATTTGAACACAAAGACTTGCAGTGTAGAAAGCACACGGTTCCTTTGTTTACTTCTCTCTGCAGAGCCAGCTAATCTGTTGTAATCCAGTGAAATATATTCCTTTTTTCTGGTTTTTCTTCTTAGTAATAGATAGTTAAGTGTAGTTGAAGTTATTTTATCGAAGATTTGATGTTAAAAGCTTTATATTATCCACTCAGGGTTTAGATTTCCTCAGGTTAATTACAGAGCTGCAGTTTAGCAGTGCTTACAGAACGGCAGCCATCTTTGAATCCCGCAACTACCATCTTTAATTCATTTACATTTCTAAAATCAGTGTACAAGTACTCACAATGACTAGGAAATCTATCAAAATTAATTTGCTTCACTGTTGGTTTGATCAGGGGAGTGAAAACAATCCTGGACGTGTCAGAAAACATGTAATTGAAGTAGGAAAAGAAGGGGTGGTAAAAAGAGGTGATGTCAACTTGGTGAGTGGTACTCCTTGAGCAAAACTGAGAGCGGGACTCCCTGCAAATATAAACTCCTAAAAAAGAAAACAATGAAAATAAAAGAAATAAGCATAAAGTGGTATATTTTGTTACTTTTAGATATAGCCAGCTTTAGGCACCAGCAAACACTGCAGTTGCTGGGGGCCCCCTATTCCTAGGGAGCCTCCAACAACAGCAAGTTATCTTATCTTGACTAGTACAGAAATTCTATATACTTAATAAGCCAAGGGGTGGTAATAATTCTTATTTAATTCTCCTTTAAAATTGAAAGATATATCTAGTTATATTAACAGTGTTTTACCAAGAAACAGGCTTCACAATTCCATTAGTTATTTTACTATTGACATAGTGGCCCTGGCTTAGTTTAATCCAGCTGGTGGTCAATCTTCACTAAAACTAACAAAAATAGCCAGCTTTAAGTACCTGCAATACTTGTGGCTGCAGGGAGCCCCTTTAATCATCCTTGACTGTATGGGGGGGGGGCAGAAAAACTGCTGTTTTTTTGTGAAAAAATTAGGGGGGAATGTACTAAGTCCCTGATTATGCTGTTTAACCTGAACAGGACTGTGATATGACCTTGTTAGATTAAACCTGATAATGAACATATCTTCATAGGGTTAATAGCTTCATAGAAGATTACCAGGCTAACCGCCTTAGAGCTCTTACAAGCCTAGCTATATTTATCCCGAGTTGCCCCAATAGTTGGTGGTTAGGTGAGTGAAGTTCACAGAGGTAAGGGTCAATGGTAGCTAATAATAATTTCATCTGTCCAGGAGGGACATGGGTGCCACCCCAAGAGTGAATTTGCAGTCACCCTTTCATTGATCTAGATTGCATTTGAAGACGGTCAGTGAGGGACTCTGTTTCACGTGAACTCAAAGCTAATTTCCAATCATGAAAGCACACAATAAGCATTCCACCAGCAATCCCCAACTCAGACAAGTTAGATCAGCACACTTCTGCTACAAGGGTACATTAAAACACCTCCTTAATGTACAATAGCTGATTTGGAGCCCAAATGTAACAAGACCACAGAAACTACCTACAACAGCCTTACAAGTAACAGATATAATGTAATACATTGCAAAGCAGCAGCAGACAGTACATTTTTTTAAACTGCTGATGTACAGGCACAGTATATAAGAGAAGTACAAAAAATACTTAGAATTCTCTTGTGTGTTTCCCAGCTCAGATAGACCAGGTAAACACCTATTGCAACCATACAAATGATCCTTGTCCTCCTGATGAGAAAGCACAGTAAAGGAGTATCTGGAGTGAAATGCTACCACAGACAACATTAAAGATATGGATACAGCAGTATACTTTAAACAGCTTATAAAAGTGTGATTATTCAAAAAAAGTACTTTACTTTGTATAAATGAGCCCAGAGCCACTCAACTGTAGAGAATTTATGAAGGCACTAAAAACAAGATAAGCTGATTAATAAGCCCTCCATCCAAAAAAACTACATACAGAAATCTAAAGTGTTTCCCAACATAAACAGACCAGGCTACCTCCCTGAGCACTAGATGGAAAATCCACTGACATTTTGATATAAAAACAAGTGCTAGCTAGAATGTAAAAAAACATTACTTTATCCAACAACTAGCTAGTTAATCAATTCAGATCAAGTGGATCAGTAGAACAAACAATGAGAGACAAAATGCACTACTTCAATATAAGCACAAGGAAAGACAAATAAATAATTCAAGATATCAAGAGCATGTAGAAAGGGAGGAGCTTATTAAGCTAAATTTACAGTAGGAGCTTAAAAAAGCAGATCAACAAATAGGAGGGTGGGTGGAAAAACCTAGCAGGGAATCACCATCAGTACTTTAGTTTATGTTGTTGGTTGTTGTTGTGTCTTTCGGCTTATCCTGGTTAGGGGTTGCCACAGCGGAACTCCGGTCTGCTAATGTTTGGTAGTGGATTTTTTTGTGCCGAGTTACCAGCCCTGACATGCAACCTTCAACAAAGGCACGCCCATTCACGCATGCCTCCACACAGAAGACGCTCTAGCTGAGAATCGAACACGACAACATCTCGCTGTGAGGCGACAATGCTACCACAGCACCACCACCACGGAATTATGTGAGCATGAAATCTTTTTAGACAAAGACAAACACCCATAATGTCAATATGTATTCATGTATCACACGAGACACTTTAACCAGTGAAAAAATACATGTGAAATTTGCAGCCTAGATAATTTGTGTATATATTTCACAAAGAACAAAAACACCAGGCCAAGCAAATTTCTTAAACCAGAAAACAATATAGAGCAGGTAAAACAGAAAGCAGATCTATCAGTCATAGACATAAAATATAGATTTACTTTCCTTACACAGTTGAGAATCACCAGCAGTGCTTTCATTTATACAGGTCTGTAATCTCTTCAGACAAATGCAAAGGTCCAACATTTCAATGTATGTTTAAATATCACTCCTGAGACAATTTAACCTATGAAAAACACATATGAAATGTGTAGCCTAGATAATTTGTCTTTCTCTCACATAGAACAAAAACACCAGACCAAGCAGATTTCTTCAAAGAGAAAACAAAAATGGAGCAGGTAAAACTGAAAGCAGCTCTATCAGTCACACACAAAAATATATATTTATTTTCTTTACCCAGCGTGAAATCACCAGCAGTGCTTTAATTTATGCAGGCTTGAAATTTTTTCAAAGACAAAAACCCAAAATATCAATATGTGTTTAAATATCACTCATGAGACAATTTAACCTATGAAAAACACATATGAAATGTGTAGCCTAGATAATTTGTCTTTCTCTCAGAACAAAAACACCAGGCCAAGCAGATTTCTGCAAACAGAAAAAAATGGAGCAGGTAAAACTGAAAGCAGCTCTACCAGACACAGACAAAAAATATAGGTTTACTTTCCTCACCTAGCAGAGAATTACCAGCAGTGCTTTAGTTTAATGAGGCTTATAATTTTTTCAGACAAAGGCCCAGAATTTCTGTGTGTATTTAATTATCAATTGAGAGACAATTTAACCTAGGGACAAAGCATGCAAAATGTGGAGCCTAAATAATTCAATTGTCTTTTTTTCACATAGAACAAAAACACCGGGTCAAGCAGATTTCTTAAAAAAGAAAACAAAAATGGAGCAGGTAAAACTGAAAGCAGCTCTACCAGACACAGACAAAAAATATAGGTTTACTTTCCTCACCCAGCAGGGAATCACCAGCAGTGCTTTAATTTATGCAGGCTTGAAATCTTTTCAGTAAGACTGCAACAAAGCAAAAGTTCTCTCATATTTGTGTAAAGCAGACACACTGTAACAACATGCATCAGGTTCTCCTTTGTCTTATTTTCACATTGGCATGCCCCCCCCCTTTACCTTTGCTTTTATTGATTTATTCCAAATATGCTAAATGTTTTCTCTGAACACCTTAGACTTATATTTCCTGTATTTAGAGCTGCATTCTTTAGTCTGTTGTCAAAACGGGAGTCTCCATTATTACTTCTATATGAATTCTCATTATGAAATTTAGAAGGCATTCATTTATTTTCCTTCAATTCCTTTGCTTAACATACTTTATTTATAATCTTTTTATGTACTGGTTTTAAGTCTTCTCACTTAAATTTATATTTTTCTTTAAACATATGTTCTGGTCTTCAGGATATACACTGATTGATGTCCTGGTTAACAGAGTATTCTTAATTCCTTCTGTCACCTAATTCTTTTTTTTTTCCAATGTATTCCAGATCACTTTGCATCTTAAAAAATGTCATTAGTTATTTTATTATAACACAGAGAGACATGCATTGCAGAGAGATATGATGGAACTTACTATGCATGGGTTATAGGCAGGATAGACAATGATCTTAAGTAATATCTTGCCTTTACCTAGAATCATGCCTAGGTACTAAGACAAAACACAAAATAACTGGATTTAACAATTGGCTACATAACTGATGTCATTCCAAGGAGGTCCAGTATGTGTCGGTCTGGAATAAAATGGTAAATATTTCCTGTTTTGCCAGGAATGGCTCATACCTCTCATATCAGGGCTTCTGCATACTGGCTAAAGCCTTTGTTGCCTACATAGAACCTTTTTAGGCAGAGTTCACCTACTAGATATTCCTACATAAGAGACTCAAATTCAGACTGGGATAACATATTGTGGCACTACTTAATGCCATGAGTGTAAATAGAAAGGTAACAGAATTTGAGACCTTCCTGCAACTTGAACACATTCATATCTGTGTAGTTAATGAGACATTGTTTCAATGCACTCCCTCTATACCAGAGTTTAGTATCCATCATGCCTTCAGGCACTTGATTAACTGTGAGCAGTATCTGTATTTGTTAGAAAACCATTACCTGAAATCAAATTACCCTTAGCCCAATCCTGGAGCTCTTGCAATTCCAAATCACTCTTCAAAATCCAGTTACTACTTCACTGTTAGCAACAGATCCTCAACAATTCCCCCAAAGATCAAAGAAATTACCTTAACACCATTGAGACTTTAAATATAAAACCAAATATCTTCTTGCTAAGGGCTTAACCAAGCATTGATTTGCACACCTACACCTCTAAAAATAGTCATGCTTGTTTTTTGCCAGACATTAATACCAATGCGCCCAAGCAAATTTCTAAATCTACCTATTAAAGGCTCTAACATCACTGACCTGGTCTTTACCAACACAGTCCCTGCCTGTACCCCATCCCATATCTCCTCATCCCTGGTTTACATTTGCCACAAATTGGTCATTTTCAGTGTTAGGTCTAGTTGTACAATCCCATCAACAAATGAAAAATCTATAGGGATGCCTCCAGGGCAAATCACCTTCAGCTTGTAGAACACATATGCAAAAATCCCAACATCTCTTGCTAATAGAATTAACTGAGAGGGCTGTTGCATTAACCTCTGATTTCTACTACCACCCAAGCAGATGCATAGAAAAGTCTGTACCCATATTCCCTAAATTTAATGGAAAATGTATGGATAAATCTGTCTGCTGGAATTCCTGCATAAATAAATTGTATAACAACAGAAAAAGGAAAATAATAAAAAGTTGCAAGAAATTCCCATTTCCCTACATCAAGACCAAACTGAAACATGCCAGCAAGGAAAGTAAGAACACTATTAGAAAGTTCAAAGCACAACAAGAACTTGAGTTTGCCACCAATACCAAAGGAAACTACAAATCTTTATTCAGCTATGTCAGAAAATTAAGTAATAATGTCCAACAATGCACTGTGCTCGTCCATAATAATATTTCACACTTTGATCCCAAGAATATGTGTTAGCCGACAAGTTTATTGTTAACTTCACCCCACTTACCCACACTGTTGCCTTCACTATCCCTGAAAATTTAGTTTCCCCTGAAATCACCTTGCCTGCTAAACTCTAAAAGTAATTCTTCCATGGGATTAGACAATATACCAGGTCAAAGTATCAAAAGTGTTAAGTATGTGCTATCTAAGCCTCTACTTAAACTGTTTAACCTCAGTCTATCTACAGAGTTTGTGTCTGAAGTCTGCACGACAGCCATTGTGAGTCTCCTACACATGGTGGCCCCTATATAGGCCTCTCAGTCACTCCAGCCTTATATGCAAAGCCATGGAACTTATCAAAGCAAAACTCATTTATGCAAACATAGGAAACGTAATTGAACTAGATGGTTTTCTGAAGGAGAGTTCCTGCCTCCTGAACCTAGCAAGATTCTTTAAAATGATTAAAGAGGCTGTGGATATTGGCCACCCTGTGCACACTACTTATTTTGATGTGCTCCAGGCTTTTGATACTGTTACCCACACTGGAAATATTGAAAAAATAGACAAACATGATGTAAACTCCTATATTGTCCACTGGATTGAAAATGTAATATTTAACATATCTCGGGTTGTGAAAATTGTATACTCTGAATGTAAGACTGTAAAGAGTGGGGTGCCACAGGGATCCCTTTTTAGGCCCTCTTCTGTTTGACATTTATTTTGCAGACATCCAAGACAGTATCCAAGAAGTGTGGTTGACCAGGTTTGCTGATTACTGCAAGCTGGATACTGCTATCATCTCATCCACTGATACTCAACAGCTCCAACAAGAGTTGGAAAATGTACATACCTGGTGTACCAAAAACAGTCTGAAGTTAAATGCAAAAAACTACGGTTTTGTAGAGTTTAAGCAAAATAGCTGCTGCCACCACATATGTTATAAATGGTGCACCTCTTCAGACAGAGGCAGTTGTTAGAGACCTAGATACTTACATAGACAACCTTTTCCCATTCGATCATCATATTTCCACCATAGTCAGGAAATCCTTCTATCTTTCCCAGGTATTTACCAAAGGAATATCTTCAAGAGCCAAAGACGTCATCCTACCCTTGTATTCTTCCTTTAACAGGCCCATCATCAAATAGAGTGGCCCCACTGGTATGTACATATCCAAGCTATTCACTCCACTGGAAAGGCCACAAAGATTTCTAACCAAGAAGATTAAAGGTCTCAAATCCTTCAACTATTCTGAAAGATTATCACAATTCTCTTCATACTTGGTAGCCTTCCAGCTGCTCTGAGGTAACCCATGTCCAGCTTTTTATGCCAAGAAAGACTCAATCCTGTTTGTTCTCCCATTTCTTCACAAAACCAGTGACTCTACAAACTCCTGCACTAGTGACCTAAATCTACACCAAAACATAAATAAGACTCACAGGAGCAATAGGATCCCCACACAGCTTGTCCCCAGCCTATGGAATAAGTTGCCACTACAAGTCAAACAAAGCACTGTTTTGGTTACCTTTAAAGCTAGTCTTGATGACTGGATGAGTAGACACAAATTGACACCTGGGTTATCATGTAAGGCCTTGCTCAGTTTGGGAGTTAAGTAATATTAACTGCTTGACAAGAGCAGCAAGGTTTTAAGTTTGTCTTCTTAAAGATGTATATAGCTAGGCATATTGCTTGCCTAGTATTGTTCCTGTAAAGTTGTACTGCCTCACACCCAGCTTACAATGACATAGGAATAAGACCACACCCCCAGAAGAAGAAGAAGAAGAAGGAGAAGAAGAAGAAAGGAAAGCACTAAAGAAAATGAAGTCACAGAAAGCAGCAGACTGAAACAAAGTCACCAAAGATATCATCAAACTTTCAGGTGAGTTAGGGGCAGAATGGAGGCTGAGGGTACTCATAGCCAAATGGAGAGAAAAGAGAATAAACATTTAGTGCCAGTGTACAAGAACAAAAGAGGCATTCACACCTGTGGGCAGTAGAAATGGATCATACTCCTATCACACTGCATGGAAGTGCTGGATAGTGTGATTGATAGACCAATACACAGAGATGTAGAAGTTAAAATGGGAGAGGAGCAATTCATATGCAGATCAGGGTGTAGCAAAACTGACCCAATGTTTTTAGTGAGACAGCTAGTGGAGAAGTCGTTTGATATAAGGAAAGAGTCCAAATGGGCATTCCTTGACTTGAAGAAAGCACATGACAAAGTCCCATGAAAGTTGATGTGGCCAGTCGTGTGATTATTCAAAATCCCAGAAACATTGATAGAATTAGTAAGGCTATGTATTCAAAAACCCAATGACACAAGTACAAACAGTCTTCAGAATCAGAGAAGGATTTCCAGTGGGAGTGGGTATGCATCCTGGTCAAGCTCTGAGCCCTCTCCTGTGCATGCTAGTGACTGACTGCAGTACCAAACAGGTAGGGGGGGGGTCACATCAACACAGCTGGTATATAATGGAGCACTGTAAGCAGACTCTGAGTGGGGGCTTCAACAAATGACAGAGGACTAGATAGCAAAACTGAAGACACATGGGATGAAACTCAGTAAAGACACGACATTTATCGGTGGAGCAAAAAGGGGAAATCAGAATAAGCTTAAAAGTGAGATAGAACAAAAATACTGGAAGAGGTTAGCAGCTTCAAGGATCTGAAAGGAGTAGCTGTGGAGAAGGAAAGTCTGAAGGAAGAGATAAAAGCTATAATCAGAGGTGCTCAGGCATCTGGCAGAGTGTCAGGATCAATGTGTGACAGAAGAATACCAAAGAAGCTGAAAATGAAGGTATATAAAACAGTGGTGGGATGAATACTTCTCTATGATACTGATATCTGCGCACTGAAGGCAGAACAGTTGAGGAAGCTAGAAGCAATGAAGATGAAGTGCCTGAGATGGGTGTTAGGATGCACACCGTGGGACAAAAAAAGGAATGATGACATCAGAGCAGAAGCCAAAGTAGCCCTAGTTGCATAGAAGGGCAAAGAGAACAGATTGGGCATGTGTGTAGAAAAGCAGATGATAATTCAATTAAGATGATTTAGGAGAGCCATGAAGATAGCAAGAGGAAATTAGGACAACCAAGCAAGAGATAGGTGCACTGTGAGACAGAAGACAGAAGATAATCAAGCATGACTGATGAAGAAGATAGAAGAGTGGTACTGAGTCAAGTGGGATGGCGACAGCTGACACAACACCCCAACCTCATGTTAAAAAATGGGAAAAGGGGGGGTTGGTGATGATGATGATGATGACAATAATGATGTTACTCTGCCCATTGCAAAATCTTTAATTTTCTGGTAAGTCACTGTGGACTATAGTCAACTAGCAGTGTCTGGTATTATAATTTCATAATCTTATTATTCAGAAAATGTGTTATAATGCAAAATTTGTTGTTCCAGTTACATTTTACATAAAGTAGAATAATATTTTAAAATTGTGCCTGACCTTGGGCATTTTTTGACTCTATCCCTGATTCTTAAGCAAAGAAGCTGAATGGTATGCTTGTAATGTACAAATTCCTTATATCAACTTTACCTGAGTATATAATCGCATTTCTTTCCAGAAGCCCCTAATATCTCTATTCAATATTATCTTATACATGTTTTTTCATCTTTCTTCTGCATATGATTTTTTTCTTTTTATGTATTTTTGTATTTTGATTTGGTCCTGATCTTACTATCATACTTCCATTTGATCTATTTAATTGAGGTTTTCAGACCAGCTTTATATTAATGTCACACTCTATCTCAAACCATCCTTATATCTTCACTTTTTCATTCCTTTTCTTTTCAGCCTTGCAATGTTCAATGATGTCATTACTGAACACCTCTATTATATATTTTATATATGTTCCATTGGATAGTGTTTTTCAGATTTTTATTAGGCTGATATGATTTGGTTTGGAATCTCTCTTCATTTTTGCAATTTGTGATTAAGTTAACTTGTGATTAAGTTAACTAATATTAACAATAACTTCTTAAAAGTCTGTCAGTTGGCTTAAAGTATTAAGGAGCTGTTAACAAACTTGTTCACTGTGGACCAGTTCCCTCAGCCTCCATTTCCTAACTGTGTGACTCTGAACAGGTCTCTTAACAAGACACTATTCCTGGAATGAGTCTGAAAAAGGTCCCTAGAGATCAGTGCTCTACTCTGGAAAAAAATACAATTAAAATAAAGCTTTGCATTTTGACGCTACTGATTCCAGTAATAATATTTACTTATTTATTTTAGCGCATTGAAATCATTTCGCATATCATGCAATATTTGCCGTAACTCCATCATTAATTCATTTGGATGAAGAACGTATTGATAATATTACTGTCATTTTCATTTATGTTTGCTTGAATTATTTTTCTTGAAAAGATTTTGAAACAAATCTACCAATAACTGCTTAAATGAAAGACTGAGGAAGACAATGACAGCTGACAAGACTGCTTTGTCTGTGTATTCTTGTACTTTAGTCAAACTGATTTTCAAAGCCAGCTTCTCTCCCACTTGTTTAACTTAATTCAATAATTTCATTTTGACAAATCACCTCTTTTGTTGAAGCTACTTTATTCCTCTGTTCAACGAGTTTATGTTTTTATTGTCTGACATTCCTGAAAGGGTTCTTCCTCTCAGTGAATTTGCTAATATTCCTGTTCTCTACATTCCATCATTATCTTTACTCCTAGTCACCTGATAATACTAAATAACAACCATCAATTGACAGAAAAGATGTCATCAGTAAAAATAATCAAGTGATAAAATGAAAAATGTCATCAGAATAGCACTTTCATTATTCCATCAGTGCTCTTTAGCATAGCACTTTTAAACTGATGTTTATTCCAGTGCCAGAGGCTGTCCTGTTAAACCTCCCCATGAATAATGTAGTATACCTTTTATTTCCTTTTTTAATGCTTTATAAATAAATAAGAAAACTGATGATCTATTTTGACTTTTCTAAGACAGGACTTAGACCACTGCCAAAATAGAAGAATAGAGAATGCTACTAGTATACACACACACACACACACACACACACACACACACACACACACACACACACACACACACACACACACACACACACACATATACATCCATAGGCACACAGACACATATGCACACACCCACATACACATGAACACATATATCCATAGGCACATAGATATGTGCGCACACACACACACACACACACACACACACACACACACACACACACACACACACACACACACACACACACGCACACACGCACACACGCACACACGCACGCACACATCTTGCAGAGTGCTAATTTCATGTCATGCACTGACAGCTTCCTTCCTGGATTGCTACTTCCACAAGCTTTTATTTACATTAAAACCTAGGTGCCACTTCCCACAACACTGTAACAATTTGTTGATCTCATTCTTTAGGCTCAGCCTTTCAGCTGATCATAGTGATACTGTTGTATCATCTGTAGAGAATCCTACCAAGACATGCAGGACCAGTGCAATGCATACCATAAACAAATTGAACTGTCATGGGCCACACACTGAGAGCACTGAGCCCTGCTGGCATGCCTTGTAGAAATCCATCCCCTGCTACTACTGCTACTGCTCTGTGTTTACTGTCTATTATCCAGCTGATAATCTATTGCAGGGTCTTATGCATAACCCCAAACCTTTTCACTACTCTTACATATGCCTTTGCAGCCACTATTCTGTATAGCACTAATTCAAAGGCTTAATGATATTTAGATAAACAACATTTACTGAGCTCCTAGGTAAAGTTCAGATACTGTAGTCTGCTAACAAAGGTCTTAACCCATTCTGTAGCATTCTCTCCATCAGCATTTCTAAAAAAACTGATGGGATGTAACTGTTTGAGTCTTTCCCAACTTTTGTGTAATGGAGCCTCATTCGCAATTCCATATTCTCCTGGGATAAATCTGTTTTCAAAGGACTTGTCGAACAAGGCCTATAATTTTTATTTATTTATTTATTTATTTGACATTTGATGACTGGGATAGTCTGACTAAGGTATTGCCCTTTTTCAGCAGAGGCCTGGGGAGAAAACCTCCACAGTACAACTAAGCAAGAAAATTGCATGATTAAAGTAAAATACAATAAAATAATTAAGCAAATTTCCATTACAGTACAAGTAGGAGAAAACAGTAAAAGAGACATTTATACAAAGTAAGAAGCATAGAAACAGGTAATAACAAAAAAAAAAAAAAAAAAAAAACTGGCATAATGGAGTGACTAATAACATGGCATGCTTACTGAATATCTTGGAACACAAGTGCCCACAGTTTCTTTGCTGGATAACCTCCCTTGTCATCTCACCATTCTTCCTCCTTGTTATTTGTTATCTCCTTCCCATCTGCCCATGTCCTCCCTTGTTAACTCCTAACAGCAGTAAGTGCTCACTGCCTCTTTCTGCTCCCTGATGCTCATTGCAGCTTATTATTTGCCCTCCTCTCCTGTTGCCTTCCTCTTCTTCCAGTCTGCCCACGTCTTGCATAACAAAAAAAAGTGCTCACTGTCTTTGTCTACTCCATGATGATCAACACTGCTTATTATTTTTCCTCCCAGCAGAGCTGGCTCAGTATTGTTTCTACTTACACTTAAATGCCAAAAGTAAGCCTTCACTCCTTTCCTGATATTAAAAGCCAGTATCATTCCCTTGTCCTGTGTTGTCCTTTTTATCACCTTTGTTTCCTCCTTCTGACTGTCAGCTCCTTAGACCCCTCCTTTCCATTATATATTTTGTACATTTAATTAGTTCTGTACTGCAGCCACTACCACCAAGATAAAGAATCATGGTTCCTGCTGCTGCATCCTTCATTTCAGCTCTTCATGCTCCTTATTGTCATCTCCATGATATCTCTGTATGCGTTTCTCCATTTGTAATTTACTTCATAATTTATTTCAACTCCTCCCACTAAGTTTCCCCAGTTTTTTTCTCATATATTGACATAGTAAGACAAACCACTTTCACCTCCATTTCAAAATCCATAAAAGGGAAGTCACCCCTGATCATTATTAGTAAAAAAATACGAGCACTCATAAAATCAACTAAGGCCAATTTTGAGAGAAAATTGCCATGGATTCAAAGGACAATCATAAGGCCTTTTTCAGCTATGTTAGGAACCTGGGTGGAAACTCCCAGATATGCTCAGAATTAGTCCAAAATGATACAAAAATCACTGAACCCACAGACATTGCCAACATACTGGCAGACAGGTTCAGTGCAAACTTCACCCCCCTCTCCCCCCCCTAAAGGAGAGATAACTATCCCAGCAGAGTGTAGCCTCCCAGAAATCTCAAATGCGCAGGTGAAAGCTGCTCTCTCTAAAGCTAAAAACACAGCATCAATGGGACCGGATGGTGTCCCCGGCTGTGTGCTACACGAGCTAAATGAGGAATTAAACCCGCACATAAGACAGCTGTTTAATCTCAGCCTTACCACAGGATACGTGCCCAAGGAGTGGCGTACGGCAACTGCGGTCCCACTCCACAAAAGCGGTGCCTCTACGGACCCTGGTAATTACCGCCCCATAAGCTTAACAAGTCTAGTCTGCAAAGCTATGGAGAGGATCACAATGGAGCTCATAAACAAAGATATAGGGGACTTGCAGACATTGGACCTGACCCAGTTTGGCTTCGTCAAGGGAAGATCATGCCTTTTGAACTTGGTCGACTTCTTCGAAACAGTCACCAAGGCCATTGATGAGGGAAAGGCAGTCCATACAGCCTACCTTGACCTTGCAAAGGCTTTCGACACAATACCCCACTCGGGTATTGTAGAAAAACTTACCAGCTTAAATGTAAACCCATATGTCACAAGATGGGTTGCAAACTGGCTTAAGGACAGAACCCACAGGGTTAGAGTTGCTGACGCTATGTCAGACTCCAAGCCAGTCACAAGTGGTGTCCCACAGAGCTCGGTCCTTGGCCCCCTATTGTTCGGCATCTACTTCTCAGAAGTACAGGCCAACATGGGAGGACTTTGGCTGACAAAGTTTGCAGACGACTGCAAACTGGGCGCCATAGTGGAAAGTGCATTGGACACGGATATCCTTCAGAAGGGACTCACGGAAACATATAGCTGGTGCCAGAGCCATGGCCTGAAGTTAAACGCCAAAAAATGTATAGTCATACCCTTCGGGAAAAACAAGGTAACCCCAAGCTACCATATAGGTGGCAATCCACTAAGCACAGAAGAGGTTATCAGGGACCTGGGGACCCAGGTTGACAGTGGCCTTTCTTTTGACACTCACATTGCTAAAGTGGTTAGAAAGACCTTCTACATTGCCCACCTGATCATGAAGGGATTCACATCCAGATCTAGTGAGGTCATTGTTCCCCTGTACACTTCACTTATCAGACCAATGATCGAGTACAATGCCCCATTCGGGATGTATCTCACCCGACATCTGCAGCAATTGGAGAGACCCCAAAAGTTCCTCACCAAAAGGATAAAGGGACTCCAAAATCTGTCATATGCTGCCAGATTGAAGAAACTCCAGCTCTATTCAGTCGCATACCGTCTGCTCAGAGGTGACATGTGCCTGACATACAAGGCCATGTCCAACCCGGAATTAATGGACATGCTCCACCTCAAAAAATCCAAATCCACCAAAACCACTAGAGCAAGCGACTTACACCTTAGCACGGACATAAACAGGACGTGCTGGAGGGATAGATTTATCACTCAGAGACTCCCTATGCTGTGGAATAAAATCCCGGTCCATGTGAGGCAGAGCACCTCGCTGGCTATGTTCAAGAGAAATCTTGACCTGTGGATGGGAGATCGTAGGTTTACCCCGGGAATCATCTCTGTGTCACTGCTGGACAGAGGCACAACAAACTAATGGGCACAGTATTTTTTCATATAAGGGGTGGCGTAAGCCACAAAAATTTGGGCTAGGCTTATAAATGCCTTAGGGCAGATAGCCTAGTATAAACCTATGAACCTGTCATTCAGAAGACACATTATAATACAACAAATGTTGTTTTAGTGATAACTCACTGGATGCATACCTCTCAACTGTCCAGACTTTTTGCAGAATATCCAAATTTATGCTTTATATTTTTGGTCTGTTCCTCCTAAAATTTGTTCTTTTCAGGTTAATCATTCAGTACTGAAGTCATTAAATAATAACAGATAACTGAGATTATGATTTCATACCCTTCAGAAAATGCATGCTAATAAACAAATATTATTGTATCAGCTTTTCAATTTATAAGAGCAATATTTAAAAATTGTCCCTATTTTTGTGGGCCTTTCTCCCCATTATTTTTGGCTTTTTTTTCAGATTTCTTGCGCTGAGAAGTTGAGTGAGATGTGTAACTGATGATATGGAACATTCTCTCCTAAGAGTAGAATATAAATTAAAGTATGTATAAGGCACTCGTTTGCTTGCATGTCATTTTACAATGGCAATACATATGTATGCTATTTGAAGAGCACATAAATATATTATATCTTTCCATGACAAAGCCAGATAGTACAGGTTATAGTAAGATAAAAGAAAAGAAAGAAACAAAGAAAAGCACAAATAATAGTAAAGAACACAAGCTGGAATTAACTGACAGAGTAGTAGGTGCCATCAGTAAAGTACCGAAAATGGATTGGGCCTTTTGTTATGTTATTTCACAGTGGCAGACATCTAGTAATGTTCAAAGATATTGGCAGTGCTATACACAGTCTCTTTAAAAGGCAAACATAATAAGTCAATACCGTAACACTACCTTTTAAGGTACAATGATACCTTTTAAGGTACAATGATACAGGGGGTTCTACAATAAAGAAAATCAAGCAATAAGAAGGACTAATTGGAGCATTGTTACAAGAAAGTAAGTATAGTAAGATAAAAATAAAGGTCAGAAAAACAGCACCAAGTTCCAGGTCCCCAGAACAACCAAAGGCTGGAAATTTGTTGGCCTGACAGTAGACGTGCTGGGAAGTTTGGCTTCTGGATACCTGGTCTTATTGTAAAATGAAATTACCCTTCCTAACCTAGAGAAGTGAATACTGTAGACCACATTCCTTACTTATTACAAAGGCATATTCATCTGGTTAATGATACTGGTTATAGTTTTGTGAATTATGAATTTTAGTTGTCTGAGTCCACTTTATCATTCTATAGAATGTAGTGGGCCAGCACAAGAACAACATTATCACTTGTGAAAGTGGTGACACTGGCCGAATTCACAATTAAAGGATAGCAATGTCCCTCAAAAATTGCTAAAGTACATTGTATAATTTGTATGCATTTACTACCAGCTAGCGTCACTATTTCATTCTGAATGGTTATTATTTTCTATTTTATTGTACCTGAACATGGCCTTAGGAGAACTGCTAGGCTGGTAAGATTTCATTTACAATCAAGATGTTTTTCCTTCCATTATATCATTTTATGGGGACACATAAGGCTATATGGTGAGATGAATGTGTACTATAGTACTGTCATTGAGTATTTCTTGACTGTCTCTAGAAAAAAATGCCATTTTGTCTTTTGTTATGACTTCTTTGGAATATTGTTAGTGTTCGTTTTTTAAACGACTTTGGTTTAGACTCAGAGATGTATTCCTAAGCCTCATTGTTAGATAAAAATTGAAGATGTTAATTTATGACATATAATATACATATGAACATTACCTCTGTAATCAATATCTAATTTTTATATTTTTGCTGATATTATTCATAGAATCAGTGACCTGTCTAATTACTTTGATTTTATAGGATCATAAAATCCACAGATAAAGCTACTTCCCTTTATTTAAAATGCCTAGACAATAGCAGAGGTGATGTGGCAATTATCAGAAGGAAATAATGCAAATTAACATACAGAGAAACTGCAAATGTAACCTCGTGCAGAACACTTGCTAAGTAATACTTAAACCATTTTTCTATATAGGTTTCAATGTTGGGATATAACAAAAAGGAAGGAAAAGCACTTTGTGATCCCTATATATGTAGAGCCAAAGGATAAAAACCTGAGTGAGAACCATGCAACTCGAGTGTGATTAGCATCGCTGACACTGGAAGAACTGGGGAAGTAGATGAAAAAAGATTGGCTTCCTGCTGATGTACCCATGGGGGAGGGGGGCATTGGTGGATCTCTGCCTGTTTGCCATGCTGCTCCAGGTGTACTAAAGGGCCACTCATGACATGATTACCCAATCCAAACTTGGTAGCTCTCGCGGGACATATGTGGACACACAAGCTCCTGCTTAAGGAGCACTGGTAGCCCCCATGAAGATCTGAGTGCTTACTGCACCACCTAGGGACAAGTTTAGGCATTAAAGTGAAAATGTCCTTATAACTGCCTTTTCTGATGGCTGTGAATGAATGGGCACTGATCTGTCACACCAGTAGGGTGGTCATGACAGAAGCTTGATGATTGTCAGCCATGAGGGCATTTATTTATTTGTGTATCAAGAAAGTCTGACTGGGCATGAGACTCGTTTTCAGTGGAACGGAGAAATACTGTAAAAAATAACTAGACACTGGAAGAAAAATCTCCTCAAAATTAATAAACTATAAAAGGATAACAACAACATTTAAACATACAAACAAAGGAAAAACACTGAGCAGTAATGTTTAGACAGATAATAATTATTCATACATTTGTGCTGGTGTAGAGATGAGAGACAGAAGTGTTATCCTAAACTGGACAGGAAAGCTACACAGCAAAAAACAATTTGTGTTGAGAAAAACCTGACATTTGGGTGGAGTTATTCTTTAAGTTCCTGGGTATTAAGAGCTAACATCAAGAGGAAACAGAAGCATCTAAGGCAATGTTCTCTGGATGAAAGGATTGTTCATAGGTTCATAGATTAATACAAGGCTAACTGCCGTTGCAAGCCATTTTAAGCCTAGCCAATTATCCCTTGTGAGACTTAAACCCTGGACCTTGTGTTTGTAAGGCAAACACCTTAACCATTAGGCCACACTCTCATCCCTCTGTAACAAACTCTGTACTGTGAGCATTATAGTTTAAGTGCTGCCAGATTATTTATTGTTAGAAAGATTAGGCACAAGCCTCTATATCCACAGGATACCTCCATACACAGAATCAATGTTGCTGTTTGTTGAGCAAAGCATCATTCTACTGTTTGTATTTTAACCCTCTGTATCCCACAGTCCACCTTGGAGCACACATACACATGAAAAAACACACACACACACACACACACACACACACACACACACACACACACACACACACACACACTCCCCTTATCTTGTCTCCAAGCACACTAAATGGCAGGTTATTTGACAATTCCACAATTGCTTCTAAACTGTTGCCCTTAATGCAAATGTAGTCACCTTCCTAGAAGATATTTTACACATATACCTATTACTAGGTAACTGTTTGGTAGTACAAGATTTATTGGTATGAGTCCTGTAAAAGCAAGACTGAACAAGCAAAAGTGCAGGCTTACATATACTAAACCAGAGATTACACTTTCACAGAATATTCCCTTTTCTTCAAAGTATGGCAGTTTCAGCATTTTCATATATAAGTCTGTGGGTCTGGTGGTGATCCCCCCTCATGAAAAACACCTTTAAAGGAGAACAGTGATGTTTGACATTAACTGTACGCTTGTATTTTCAGACTTTTTTGTTTTTTGTAATTCTGAGGCTAGCCTTACCAGTCTCAGAATTACAATAGGGACTCCCCCATTACTGTTCACATGAAATTATGCTTGCCTTCCTTTTTCTTAAACAGACAAGTGCATGCAGCAAACCATCATTAGCATATTGAAACCATCTATAATGCTTCAATATGTTTTCCAATGGGACGGGTATATGATATGTCATCATTTTGCAAGTGAAACTACTGTCAGAAATATATGCACACTGATTTATCATTTCATCAGAAATATAATTTGTATATATTCCTCCTATAAAATGATTTTTTTAGGTCAATGAACTCATGCTTGACTCCCACCCTCACCCCAGTCTGACTCATGCAAAGACAAACATCATATGAAGATTAAGGTGGACTTGAATCTTTATATCTGACATCATCAGCTAAGTGCACTTAAAAAAAAAAGTTTACTAAAATATTTCAAACCATTTCAGACATATGGAGCTATATTTCCGGGTAACGCTAGTAGACTTATATAGTCTTTTTGGCTGGCCTCTTTTGCCATTTGGTTTAAAACAAACATACAATTTTGTTATTTTTCAGGATGATATTCTCAGATTATGTATGAATCAAATTATTAGTGGTTTGCATACAATCTTATCTATGATTTCTTCTAGGAAAACTGATATTTCTGTCACTTTAAATGTAGGCCAGAAAATATTTTTTGTCACATACAGAGTGACATTCACACATCTAAGATACTGTTTTGTTCACAAATACAGAGCATTACATAAAATTGAGTACCCACCAGGCTTACACAGATAATTGTATAATACACTGGAGCAATATAGATGTACTGGCATTCATATATAGGGTCAAATACAGGTTAGGATAGACAACAGAAGTTAAACTACAATATTTGTAGAACAGTTTACAATAAAAGTATAGCTATCAGTTGTTTCAGACAAGCTAATATAAAAACTTTCACAAAAATACATGCTCGTTGCCTTTAGGAAATTTGACCTTAGGAAAAAAATATGTATTTTTATATAGAATTTATTTTTATGTTATGACTTAAAATACATGAATAAGTATTTTGCATTAAAATTCAAGATGCAGTTGCTCTGTTGCTTATGAAGGGGGAGCAAAACCTAATGATGTTTCACAAAGATTATTCCAGTAACCTGTCAAGTAAATTCAAACCATTTTGATGGCATAGGCATTTGTATTCAGCAATTAAAATAGATATATGCACTCTGTCGTTTTAAGACAGTTCTTCTGAAAATGTTCAATACTGGTTGTATTATTACTGCCCAAGGCTGTCAAAATGAAGGAGTAGTAGATATAGGGGATTCATAAAATGTACCCCTTGTTGTCACCCCACTATGGGCACAAATTATATATGGTTTAATAAACTCAGCACTGCCATCTATTTCAGTAATGTCAGTATGAAGGGAGTGGTTTTATCACATTAAGGCCTTTATTCTGGAAGTAAGGCCCCATTTATTGTCTTTTTTACAAACACTGCTTGGTCCAGTCAATCACAAGCAACCAGACACCAGTCCTGGGATCAGTCAGAAAAAGGTCCATGGATATCAGTGCTCTATCCTGGAAAACAAATACATAAAACCTAGATCAAAAGCTGAAAAATGCTCTAAAACCCACCACAGAGCACTTAATACTCAATAGCTTTTGGGGGTATTGTGCCCCCAAAAACCCTAGCCTAATTTGTTTTTTTCCTGCAGCAACTTTTAACAAATTTATGGTGCAGCATGCCCCTGAAAACCAAGCCAGAAGTTTGAAGATTTTGTGCCTACTCAAAATTAGTAATCACAGGATTCTCCTGGCTTTACATGTATTTACCATTTCACCTACTTTATCTTTGTTCACCCACTCCTCATAATTAGAGATAGGCTATAGCAAAATTGCCAGATTTATCACTAACAATCTTACAGCAAAAACTGCCAGATTTATGACTAACACCTTGCCTTTATAAGAACTAGCAGCTTATTACTCAACTAAAATTTGCTCATTTGCTCATTTATACCCCGGTCCCATGTACAAAAATGGGAAAAGGGGTTGAGGATGGATGGATGGATGACCAGATAAGATCACTGGACATAATTATCCCTTTTCAGGGGATCCCCATGAGCACTGTTTGGTTAAGTGACGTCTTCAAATTCACACAGTAGACAAATGAAAGCAGAAGGAATCAAAACACTATTCCTTGGGTATCCCTCCATTGCAAACATTCATAGGGCATTTCTTGACTCCAGGAGAGCAGAACAAGCCAAATTAGAGTGAATTTATGGGTGCCTATCCAAATGTTCATCATATTGATCACTGCTGTAGTAGTCTGTGCTACATGGGTTATATCCTACCAAGAATATAACAGCTGTCAGTCTTCCAAAGCTTCAGAGGGCACATTGCATGCACTCAAACTGTTAGGCAGCTTGAGATGAGCTACCAGAAAATACAGCTTTGCGTGTCAAGCTGTTCAGAATTTTACTGCCATTGAGAGTGCTCCTCTGCAGGCTTTCGGGCACTGATAGATGGCTAGTGGTGTTCCTTTGCTGGGTAGATAAGCTTCCCTTTGGGGTAATACATTCCACAAAAAAAGTATTGTTTTAATGAACTTTTTCTTAGGAAATGTATTTTTAAGCTAGGAATTTGTGTTTTAGCAGACTGTCACTAGACTAAATTGTACTTTTAAATGGGAATGCAGTTTTTTCCTGTCAGTTTAAAAGTTGTTTAAAACAGGTGAAAAACAAATTTTATTTTATTTTTTGGGCTGACAAACTATACTAAAGTGCTTTTTACTGTGTTTTTGTGAGGAAAAAATGACGTTTAACAACTTTAACATTTTTATCAGTTTATGTTTGTTTTCCCCCATGAAAAAGGCACCATTTTAGCTTGACCATGGACCATGCTACCTGGTCAGTCCTTACAGCCACAAAAAGACAAACTTTAGCAAGCAGCCTTTGCTACCATAGCAGGCTAGCAATTTGCCTCAGACTCAGGTGGGTAACTCTGTTGTGGGCAAAGCTAGTTCCTATGACCAGTCATCTTTTACCCTGGATCCCTTTGGTATAGCACCTACAGCCACTATAGACCAGGGGATTAGATATGTCCCTTCAGCTATTGAGGTCCACTCAATGGTCAAGGGAGAGCCGCGTCTATTGGTCCTGGGAAGGGGAACAGAGAAGGCTTCACTGTTTAGTCAGAATGTTGTGCCCATCCCTGGGGAAGCTTCTGCTGCCATTAACAGCACTGTTGGCCCCATTCTTTCCTTTCAAAAAAGAAACAGAAAGCTAAACATGTAGCTATTCCCATTCAAATTTCTCCCAAAGAGAATAGTTTACTAGATCTGACTCAGGGTTTAATTCAGGCTGTTTGATCCTTCTTGTAAGCATGTTTCTGGTAAAATACAGAGGGATGTCTTTTTTCCTGAAGAGATTCAATATTTTTTTATCTAGGCAGGAAGATAAAGGGGTAGATGTTGGCTTTTCTCCTTAGAGTTATAATTCAGGCTTAGAGGAGAGCACAATAAGTGACTCTCCCTTTAGGGGTTTCTCTTTGTCTGAAAATATTTCCAGAATGTGCCAGTGGTTTCAATAGGAGAGCATTGATGTTTCTCAGGCCTTCAGAAAATACTGTGAGCTGTTACAGATGGAATTTCCAGAAATTTCACCCATTCCTTGAGTGCTATCAGCTTTAGAGGATGTGTATGTCACAGCCTTCACTTTTCCTGATAGTTGATACTCAACCTGCTGCCGCTAAAAAAGGCAGATAGAGTGCTTAAAGTTCCTCAGTCTTTTAACTTTTTATACACTCATCCCAAACTTGACCAAGCAGCTACAGCTTTATGTAATCATACTAATGATAAAGATTTAGTTAATTTCAATCCTACATTTTCTAACAAAAACGAGAAAATAATTGATATGTACGGGGAAAAGGTGTATACTTCTGCAACTTTGATTTTGAGAAACTGGGAACATGAATTTTGAGAATGCGTGGAGTTGATTGATTTTAAAGACTCCTTACAGATTACTTTGATGCAAATGCTGGGGAAACAAAATGTAGAAACTAAGGTTATTTTTTTTTAGTTGATGTTTAGGGTTAAAGTGATAAGACATAGGGCAGGATTCACGAAGGCTTGCACGGAGTGTAAGAGACGTGTAACACTCTATGCAAGCCTCGCGATCCAGGAACAGCCCTAAACTCCGTGTAAGAGAACAGCTAAAACATCTCTTACACGGACTGGGCGTGGACATGCTAAATACCTCACTTGCAGCCAAAAGGTATGCAAATGAGGTATATTAGCGATCCACGAAGCAGAAACCAGCCCGTGTAAGAGACGTTTTAGCTGCGGAAATGTACTCAGTTGACAACTGAGTACGTTTCTGCAAAATTCACAACGGAGCCATGTCAGCTCCAAATAAAGGGTGCATATGTGTCAGGCAGCATGCCAATGGCCAAATATGTGGCCATTGGCAAGGTAACCCGATGCAAAAATAATAAAAATATAATATAAGTTTAAACCCAGCGCAGCCCCGCGCGCAAACTGGCTGCACTGTATAAAACATAAAAATGAAGGTTATAAACCCACAAATGTGGGTTTAATGCAATACATGGAATGACAATGCAGGGACCAGCAGACCAAAAACAACATGGCCACTGTGTAGTGGTTGTGGTTGCTAAGGGGGGAAGCTGAGTGTAAGACATGTAACTAAGCATTAGTAGGCAATCTCATGTAAATGAGGCTTAGGATACTGAATCTCACAGTTACATAGCAAATGAGCACAGTCTGAGTAGTGTAAGAGATACATAAGGGGAAGGAATAGAGTAGGAGATAGGTGACATCACAGGGGGGCATGGTAGAAAGAAATGCAGTTCACTGGAGGTCAGTGTAACATGACAGATGACAGACACAGATCAGGGAAAGAGGAGTGCCACAAGATAAGTCTGGGAAAGTCAAGAAATGGAAGGTGTACACTGTTACTTACACTAAAGTTTCTTGCTGGGCGTGCATGCGCACGTGCGCGCGCCATGAAGCGCAAGTAGGGCAGTGTGCGCACGTGTAAGGCAGACTGAGCATGTGGGAGTGTGTTGGTAGATGTTTAACACTGTTTGCGCTGGTGTGCGTGCGTGTAGGGCAAACTGAGCATGTGGGAGCCTGTTGGCAGACTTGTAAGACTGTTTGCACTGGTGTGCGCGCGCTTTAACCTGAATAAGTAGATTCTGAACCGTGTAAGCATGTGTGCGCGCGTGTAAGCCACTGTGAGCATGTTTCTGCTGGTATGCACGTTGCTCCCCCCTGAGGAAACAGAAAGGAAAAAGGAAGCAACAGAATTAGTAGGAAGTTAGCAGGGAATACTGCTGGAGCTAGCAGGTGAAAACAATTAGAAGCAGGCAATTACACAGGCAGAATAGTAGCCCAGCCCAGCACTTAAAACTCTGCAAACAGCAGTGCAGGATGTTTCTCTCAAGAGACACTGCAAGACAGGAGTAAAGCTAATAGAAGTGAAAACTGAAAAAGCTTCACTCAGAGCAGAAATGTTAGGGGCTGCCATAGCTGTCATAATGAGACATAGGCGACTTGCTGAGGGTGGTGACAATGCAGATGGTGCCAGACAACCCACAGTGAGGAGACGGAGAAGAGTGTACAGGCCCAGGATCACCTACCATGGGTTACATGAGCTGGAGACAGTAAAGCGCTATAGAGTGGACAGAGAGCTCCTGCAGCAAATAGTTGAGCTGTGCAGGCCACGCCTCACACATAGAACCAACAGAGGGAAACCCATCCCAGTGGAAACCAAGGTATGTGTTGGCCTAAGAATACTAGCAACAGGTACCTTCCAGAGACCAACTGGTGATATGATGGGGATATCACAGGCATCAGCCTCCAGGGTACTGCACCAGTTCCTGGATGCCATGTCAGCACATGTCGGTGATCATGTATATTTCCCCAATGCCCGTGAGGTATTGGCCAGCAATATGCGTCTCTTCCAGCAAATAGCGGAATACACTGAGGTAGTGGGTGCAATAGACTGCACGCACATACGCATCAAAGCACCAGCCGGTGAGCGGGTAGGGCCTACATTAACCACAAGGGCTTCCCCTCCATCAACTGCCAGGTCGTGTGTGATGCCCAGGGCATAATAATGAATGTGTGTGCTGGCTGCCCTGGGAGTTACCATGATTCCCACATCTGGCATTTGACGCAGCTGTACCAGACATTTGCCAATGGGGACATCCCACATGGACACCTAGTGGGGGATGCAGGTTATGCACTGGAGCCGTGGCTGATGACACCCATCAGAAATGCACACACACCTGAACAGGAACGCCATAATGAGGCACATGCACAAACATGTAATGTAATAGAGCGTGTGTTTGGGCTGCTCAAGTCACAGTTCCGGTGTCTGGACACATCTGGTAGAGCCTTGCAGTACACACCAACTACATGTACCCAAATTGTCATGGTATGTGCTATGTTACATAATATGATCTTGCGAAAACAGCTGCAGCAGGACCAGCATAGGGCTGGGCCAAACAGCCCCCCACCATTGCCAAGGCCATCACAGGCAGAGCGTGACTCGGAGGAGGAACAACCTGAGCCTGCCCCAGTAGGCAGAAGGAGGCATGCCCAGTATGCCCTGGCCTTGGCAAAGAGGCAACGCATAGCACATACACTGGCTCAGTAGGAACCCTGGGAATGAAACCCCTCTGACTCACTCAAATAATAACAGGGATGCCTAAAATGACATGACCTGCTCACAAACATGTACAGGGAGTGTAATATGCACATCCGACAGAGGCAGCCATGCAGCACCATCTGAGGCATGAATGCCATGTGTTAAGTAATGTAACACCATGTACTATATGCACACCTGAGGACCCTGACTAACATCCACCCTCACCAAGCATGAAGCCACAAAATGACGATGGGATGATAAATAGCAATAACTGGCTGACGTAATGCAGGTAGTCATAGGGGAGCCAATGTGTTCCAGCCTGGGAAGACATGCGGAGCATGACATGATGCACCACCTGCTAGGGGTGGCGTGCACCTATCAGTCCAGGCCTCATGAATACTGGCAAAGGCTGGCAGTACCCACAGCATGCCCTGAATAGGTAAGTCTCAAAACACAAACCCACCTTCATAGCTACCACAAGGGATAAGAACCTAGATGTAATGCTACCCAATGCCAGAAGTCTAAACAGCAAGATGTGTGCAGTGTAAACGCACACAGTATGGAGAATGTAGATATCAGTCCTGTAATAGAAAACTGGGTCAAGGCTCACATCAGCACCCTAACACTACCAGGTCACACCTCATACTGTGCTGTACAGCCGCAAAACATGGAACAAGCTACAAAAGGAGGGTGACTAGCAATAAATGTCAAGGATAACCACACCTCCATGTTGGTACCACAACAAGAAGCAGCATTGAATAGCCATGGTCAAATACCAATGGTTAAAACCGCCTCCCAGTATATAGCCTGCTGCAGACTACTGTCCTAATACCAGGAACTGCACCTGGCCTATGTTGGAATACATGAATATATCAAGCCCCCCAAACCACATTATAATGCTTGACTGAAAATGCCCAGACATACACCGGGAGCATTATACTAGCACCAACACAGTCGGAGAAAAGTTCCCAGAATCCATAAACCAAAATGCCCAGGAACAACGTACCACTCCCACAAGAGGGGTAAGCATACTGGATGTGATAATCAGCAAAATGTGTACTGGATGGCAAGATGAGAAGTGTATCCCTCACTGGTAAGACCAGACCATAGAGTAATCACACTGGATATACACAGCCCGACCCCAGTCCCTGGCCAGAATACTACAGTGAAAAACATGTGTAAAGCATAGGTTGCACCCCTCCAAACTGATGTGGAATCCACGAAAGGCCCTGTGCAAGTGCAGAATATGGGTCACACCGCAGAACATGTTATACAGGCATTCCATGAACACAGCCAGGAATGCTTGGAGTATGCAATCACAAATAACAACAAGACACAATGCCATACACGCAGGCATCTGGCATGCTGGACTCCAGCCATTACCAAACCATGCAAGAGAATGAGGAAGCTACCACATGATAGAGCAAACATAAAAGGGAAGTAATCACTGATCAGTAGTATGGCAATAACATATGTCCACACATACAATCCACTAAGGCCAGCCACAACAAGTAGAATCTGTGAATCCAGAGGCAATGTGACACCTGTCCCAAGTACACAGACAACCACAACTCCCCCCAATAAATACAAATATATGTGCTAGATGCAACCATGTATCCAAACCGGAGGCTGAGCTCCCCCAACTCAGTACTGTCAAAACTAGTCAGGAGGAGAAGGTAACCACATACACCACAAACCCAGTCCCACATAGACCTACCACAACTGTAAACCAAACACATAAACACAGAAAAAGATTCCCGGAGGCCCTAATTACAAACACACCACACCAACAGAAGCCTCCAAAGCAGATCCCAAGCAACCACAACCTCCAAACATAGCACATGCAACACATAGTACACAAAGCTGGTGTGCCAAACAGTCACAGGCCAGAAGGAGAAATAACATGCCTGATACAGTTGTAATAGGTGTCTGTATAGGCAGACACACTGCTGTCCCACTCACCAGACTGAACAAGGGAAAGGGTACAGTAAGCTGCCTGTAGGCTGCCACAATATGCCACATAACTCAAGTACGCAGGTCACCCCAAAGCAAGCAGAAATATGATGCACTCAATGTCCATGCTGGTGTGAATGACCTGAGATGTACCTCCCTGGACTACATGAAAAGAAACATGGATGATCTCTCTGAGTATGTACCCCAGGCCGGTATGACACTGGCCGTGTGCAGCATCCAACCCTCACCAAGAATGATGCCACAGTACAAACACAGAATGATCATCTTTAACAGGTGGCACAGTTACAGCTGTCAGTCCAAGAGGGTCTAATGTCTGTCTGTTTGAGATGTCATGCATGACAAGCCATGCTGCTGTTCCAGGGATGGCTTGCACCTGTTACCTGTGTGCGTCTGGATACTGGATAAGGCCTTTGCCACCTCCATAGAGCTGTATGTAGGCAAGGCCAAAAAGACTACCCACCACCCTAGAAAACATAAGTGGTAAGAAACATAAGGGTAATGCTGACCAATGCCAGATGTGTAAACTGCAATATGCATGCCCCTGAGGCACTTCCCAGTATGGAGAACATCGATGTCTGTGCAGTGACAGAAGCCTGTTGCAAGCCTAGTGATAGCACACCAGCACTACCAGGTTATACCACATATCATGCGTTATGGCCCCAAAACCTGGACCAAAACATCAAAGGAGGGGGAATATCCATACGCAGCACAGACACCCATACAGCCAGGTAACTGACAATGCACAAAGCAGTGGAGACCACCCATGTGCACCTAAGTGTAGTCAAAACTGCTGTACAGTCTGTAGCATGCGACAGACCACACTCTCACACACAAGAACTCCACCCAGACATCCTGAAGACACTGGACAGTATGAATGTCCCACCAAATACCAGACAAGGTACTCACAAATTACCATATAGGTGGTAAACCATTATGTATGCAAGGAGTAATCAGGGACCTAGGGACACAAATCGACAGTAATCTGTCATGTGACATCCACAATGCCAATGTGGCTAGGAAGATTGTCGATATTGGACACCGTATCATGAAAGGATTCACATCTACATCAACAGAGGTCACTGTGCCTCTGTACTGTTCCCTTATCACACCCATAATCTAGTACAATGACTCATATGTGATGTACCATACGTGACACCTGCAGCGGTCCAGAAGACCTCAAAGGTACCCCACCAAGAGGATAAAGGGTGTCAAATATATGTCATATGCTGCCTGGCTGTAGACACCCCAGCTGAATGCAGTCACAGACTACCTACACAGAGGCATTGTATGTCTGTTGTACAAGGCCATGTCCAACACAGGAGTAATGGACATGCTCCACCACAGGAAATCAAAGCCATTGGAGCTGTGACAGTGACAGATGTCAGCCTCAACACATAATGAAATAGGATGTGCTGGAGGGACAGATACATAACCCAGAGGCTCCCCACACCCAGAAACAGGATCCCAATCCAAGTTAGGCAGAGCCCCTCACTGACACCCCTCAACAGGAATATTGCCAAGTGGATGGATGATCGTACATGTATACTGGGGGTCTTCACTGTGTCACGACCAGACAGAGGCACAGTAAAGAAAATCATAAATGGCCATAATGGTCACATAGCAAGGGGCGGCGAAAGACACACACACTCTGGCTTGGCTTACTAATGCCCTAGGGTGGATAGCCTAGTATGAACCCATGAACCTATGAAGATACAAATTGTACAGGACACTAAGGAGAATCACAAGGCTTACTTAACTGATGGTAGGAACCATGTTGGGAATCCACAGATATGCTCCGAATCACACAGATATTACAAACAACATACCAAACACACACACATATTGCCAAAATACGACCTGACAGATGCAGTGCAAACCACCCCCCCAGAATGCAAAATATCTCTCCCAGCAGACTGCTGGTCCCCTGACATTGCAGATGCTGAGGTAACAGCCATCATTTGCAAAGCAAAACACACAGCACTAAAGGTATGTGATGGTGTCCTGGGCTGAGGCCAACATGGACACCAAGAATAATGGAATGCCAAATCACACTACTGCCCAATGTCAGCCTTACCACAGGATATGTACCCAAAGAGCAGTGTACAACAACAGTGGTCCTTCACAACAAAGGTGTTGCCTGAATGGATACTGCAAACTACCACCCCAGGATCCTGACAAGCTTGTTCTGCACAGCTATGGAAAGGATCAGTATGTACCGCAGACATAAAGCTATCGTGGACCTACTGATACTGGACCCTACACAGTGTGGCTGTCGTAACTGCAGATCCTGCCCCTAAACATGTTTGACCCATTTGAAGCAGTCATTAAGGTCACTGATGAGGGCAATGTGGTCCACACAGCGTAGCTGGACCGTGCATATGCTTCTAGACAATACCCTATGAGTTCAGTATGGATATATTCACCAGCTTAAATATATACCCCTATGTCAGTAGAGGGATTGCAAACCAGACCAAGGACAGAACTGACATGGTCAGACATGCTGCATCCATGTCAGACTACAAAGCAGATATGAGTGGCATCCCACAAGGCTTGGTCCTGGGCCCCCCCCCCCCGTTCTGTATATATGTCCCATAGGTATAGGCCAACATGGAAGGACTGTGACTGAACATGTATGCAGAGGAGTACAAACAGCCCACCATATCCGACCCCCAGCTGACACAAGCAACCCACAAAAGGGCCACCTACAAACAGACAACTGGAGCCATAGCCATGTCAGCAAGCTAATTGCAGAACTGTGGATAGACAACCACCGTGGATATACAGTAAGTGCCCACAAATTACCACACTGGTGCTAACCCATTACGTACCTAACATGTAATGAGAGACCTGGGGACACAAGGTGATAGATATTCTGCACTGGACAAACATGTGGCTGTAGTGTTCGCAGAAACATACCATATACCCACCCAATCATGAAGGTTGTCAGATGTAGATAAGGGGAGGTCACTGTGGCTCTGCAGTCATCCTTCATCAGCGTCACAATTGACTACAATAGCCCCTGTGGGATATACCTCAGCAGACACCTCCATCAACTGTAAAGTCCACAACAGTACCCCACCAGGAGTAGCAAAGAGCATGAACAGATGCCAGGTGTTGCCTGAGTAAACAAACTGCAGCCCCACACACTGCCATACTGCCCAGCTACAGGCAAGCTGTGCCTGATGTATGAAGCCATGTCCAACCTGGAATCAATGAACATGCTGCACCTTGTACAATCTGAATGGCAGTGAGCTATGCACATGAGAGACCTGAACCCCAGCACTGACATACATAGGACAAGCTGTACAGAATGATCCATAACACAGAAGGCACCCCCACTCTTGAGTAGACTCCCGGTACAGGTTAGCCAGAGAGTCACCTATCGACACCCCTCAAGTGGAATCCTGATGAGTGGATGGGAGATGGAAGGTTAACCCTGGGTATCACTGTTATGTCAGAGGCAGACGGAGGCACAGTATATCAACCATGACATATGTCATGGCAAACTCCAGTTACAATGTGTGTCGAAGGACAAACATACCCTGTGACTAGCATCAGAAATGGCCTAGGGAACATCGCTAGTGTTTGCCAATGTCCACCTATGTTGTGGAATACACTACCAATGTTGGACGAGCCTGGTGTAGGTAGCCCATATCTGAACATAATGCAACATGGTCATATGTGCACAACTGGCCCCTACACAGTCTGTTGTGCACACTATGAAGATGTCAAGCAGTGATAGGACTAAAGCCCAGGATACTGTCCACCACAGTGAAAGTACTGAACCAGTACACTATACGGTACTACAGTGTTAGGTCATTATGAAAGTATGTTGACAACTGTCTGCAAAGTATCCCATGCAATCCCTGCAGGCACAGTATAATCCCTGTTGTGGCAGACACGAAGCAGTTGGCCAGTTAGTACACAACATGACACCCAACACACAACCATAAAGTGAGATATTGTTGAAGTTCACACACACCCAAATATGTGGTGGACTTCAGAGTGCAACATATGGAAAGCTCACACTGGGCATGCTCACACACTTTGATAAATGAGGCATATGTCAGACAACATGCCATGGAAAGGCTGAACTGGGCATGCTCACACACTTAGGCCATATCTCTGTTTAGCAGTTGGCCACACATATCTGGTATTTGTATGTGTCATTCCAGGAACCAACCACAACACAGCAATCTTCCCAGTGCACACAGTAAATGACTACAGAGACATAAGTGATAAAGTGGATCGCCATCATATGCAAACATCTTCCACAGATACACAAGTTGGTCATAGGAACAGGGAATGCTATGACAATAAAGACCTGCAAACAGTAGAGCAGCACAACAAATATTGTGCATCTGACAATTGAACATATGGGTGTAGAGGTCAGTACTAGGCTTGTTGCCCTAGGGAATGACAGCTCAGCCAGAGTGTGCTTGGCATCTGCATCCCCAGTACAGTAGGCTACTGTGCCACTGTAAAGTAGGTCACATAAGGCAACGTGTGAGGCTAGTGAGCTGTGCCTCTGTCAAGCAGGGGCACAGTGGAGATCACAGGGTTTGAATGTGCTAAGCCACAGCCATGTTGTTGGTGTGTGCTGGAAGAGGGTTGCAGAGGATCCCTAACAGTAAGTGGCCATCAGTAACAGACTGAGGGGAGCCCTATCTGCATTGTCTGGACAATTCCACTGTCAAGACTGTGTTGTGATGATTATGTGGGAATGAAGTGTCGTGCCGGAACTGTTCACAGATGTCCTCCCTCTGTGGGCTACAGCTCTGCAATGTATTAGCTCACTCTGTCTGTTGGATGGCTCATATATGGCTGGAGTACACCTGACAGGTGTCTTGTTGCGGAGCAGTCATGGGTATATGTGGGATAGCATGATCAATGCAAACCGTACACATGCTCATAGAATGCAATTGTCAAGGATTATGCTGAGTGGCCAGTATAGTCCCCCAGCATGGGTCCTTTGAAGTCGGCCACCCCAGTCTTCACAAGTGTAGAATCTGCTTGTGCTAAATACAGTTTGTGAGCAGTGACAAATTTGCCTGGGGATGGGGATGGGATATGGATGTCCAGGGAAAGGTGGGTATGGTCTGATATCAACAATGATGGTCTACCTCTGGTGTGGAACAGTGAGTACCCATGTTGCAGATGGACAGGTGCAATATGTATTCCCCCATGTGGCTGTGGTGTGTGGTTCTGCCATAGCACATGGACCCACAAATTGTAGTGGCTGTAGGGTAAAGTGGTAGAGGCCTGAGTAGTTCTCACACACAATATGCCTGTACCTGATGTTAACAACTGGAATGGTGTATGTGAACACCTGCATATCCCGGCACTGTTCCCAGGGAAGCTAAGTGTGTGTCCTGGATGTGGGTGTGGTGTTCTGGACTGGTTGTGTTGTGTGTTACAGGTCCTGTGGTCACGAAGCATGGTATAGAACATAACCTGCCAGTGCGATGTGCATATCTGACCCTGACGTAGGTGGCTGCAAATGCATATATATGCTATCCCCACCTGACAGGTAGTACTAGATGTACATAACTCTGTAGAAATAAAGATGTCAGCACCCTATAAATACTGCAGGTGCAGACCAGATGCCCAGTAATTCGGTTAGTGCTCTGCTAATGCATCTCCCTCAAGTGTCATAATATAGGTAGGTAGGAGTTCGAACCATGCAATTGCTCAGTGTGTGTGTGTGTGTGTGTGTGTGTGTGTGTGTGTGTGTGTGGGTGAGCGGGGTTGATGTGTGTGCAAGTCTGTGTGAGTAAGATGTCCCTTTTGGCAACTGTGAAAGCACTCTACAGGATGCACATTCCCCTATCTCAGCACAGATGATGTCAGCACCCTATAAGTACAGCAGGAGAAGGGAAATCTCCCAGTAATTTGAATAGCGTGCTCTGCTAATGCGTCTGTCACGAGTGTCATAACATAGTTAGGTAGGGGTTTGAATCCTGCAACTGCCCAGTGTGTGTGGAGGGGGGTTAGTGTGTGTGTGTGAGGGAGATGTCCCTTTTGGCAACTGTGAAAGCACTCTACAGGATGCACATTCCCCTATCTCAGCACGGATGATGACAGCACCCTATAAGTACAGCAGGAGAAGGGAAACCTCCCAGTAATTCAAATAGCGCGCTCTGCTAATGCGTCTGTCATGAGTGTCATAACATAGTTAGGTAGGGGTTTGAATCCTGCAACTGCCCAGTGTGTGTGGAGGGGGGTTAGTATGTGTGCAAGTCTGTGTGAGGGAGATGTCCCTTTTGGCAACTGTGAAAGCACTCTACAGGATGCACATTCCCCTATCTCAGCACGGATGATGTCAGCACCCTATAAGTACAGCAGGAGAAGAGAAACCTCCCAGTAATTCGAATAGCGCGCTCCGCTAATGCATCTGTCACGAGTGTCATAACATAGTTAGGTAGGGGTTTGAATCCTGCAACTGCCCAGTGTGTGTAGAGAGGGGTTAGTGTGTGTGCAAGTCTGTGTGAGGGAGATGTCCCTTTTGGAAACTGTGAAAGCACTCTACAGGATGCACATTCCCCTATCTCAGCACGGATGTTGTCAGCACCCTATAAGTACAGCAGGAGAAGGAAAACCTCCCAGTAATTCGAATAACATGCTCCGCTAATGCGGCTGTCACGAGTGTCATAACATAGTTAGGTAGGGGTTTGAATCCTGCAACTGCCCAGTGTGTGTGGAGGGGGGTTAGTGTGTGTGCAAGTCTGTGTGAGGGAGATGTCCCTTTTGGCAACTGTGAAAGCACTCTACAGGATGCACATTCCCCTATCTCAGCACGGATGATGTCAGCACCCTACAAGTACAGCAGGAGAAGGGAAACCTCCCAGTAATTCGAAGAGCGCGCTCTGCTAATGCATCTGTCACAAGTGTCATAACATAGTTAGGTAGGGGTTTGAATCCTATAACTGCCCAGTGTGTGTGGAGGGGGGTTAGTGTGTGTGTAAGGGAGATGTCCCTTTTGGCAACTGTGGAAGCACTCTACAGGATGCACATTCCCCTATCTCAGCACGGATGATGTCAGCACCCTATAAGTACAGCAGGGGAAGGGAAACCTCCCAGTAATTCGAATAGCACACTCTGCTAATGCGTCTCTCTCAAGTGTCATAATATAGTTAGGTAGGAGTCTGAAACCTGCAAGTGTGTGTGTGTTTGGATGTGGGGAGTTTGTGTGTGTGCAATTCTGTATGAAAAACATGTGCTTTTTTGCAATCAGGAGATCACACTACATGATGCACATTACCCTTTTCAAACAATGATGATGTCAGCACCCTATACATACAGCTGGAGAAGAGACACCTACCAGTAATCCGAATAGCGCAGTCTGCTACAGCGTCACTCTCAAGTGTCATAACATAGTTAGGTAGGGGTTTGAAACCTGTAAGTGTGTGTGTGTTTGGATGTGGATAGTTTGTGTGTGTGCAATTCTGTATGAAAAACATGTTAGTTTTGGCAATCAGGAGATCACACTACCTGATGCACATTACCCTTTCAAAACACTGATGATGTCAGCACCCTATAAGTACAGCCAGAGAAGAGGAACCTCCTAGTAATCCAAATAGTGCACTTCGCTAATGCGTCTCTCTCACGTGTCGTGACTTAGGTAGGGGTATGAATCCTGCAAATAGCAAGTGTGTGTGTGGGGGTAGTAGGGTGTGTGTAAATGCAAGTGTGAGAGAACAGATCCTTTTGGCAAATACGACAATACACCAGATGCTGCATATTCCCCCAGTAAACACAGGGGATGTCACCACACTGTCAGCACAGCTAAACAGGGCTAGTTGGCCAGTAATGCCAATAGTGCGCTCTGCTACTGGGTCGATTACCATTGTCAGAGTACAGATTAGGTATGTTTTGGTAACCCACAACTGCCACGTGTGGTTGTGTCACACATTATGACCTTGTGTGGGTCTTAGTGCATAACAATGCATGCCATTGCCTAAACCAGCAATGGCAATGCACACATGATGTATGTGTGTGACACATACACATAAATACCTGTGACCTGCAGTAGTTACCATGTCTGACACATGCCTCAAGTGGATAAATGGTATTTGCAATGCATAACAATATTACTGTGCAGGGGCCGCATGTGGTATGTGTCTATACAGTGTGGGTGTATATGGTAAGATACCTACAGCAGGGGATACACATCTGGTCTGGGCCATATAGTCTACATGTAGTCGATGTACAGGTGCTGCATGTTCCCACCTGTTGTGGGAGTGGTAACATGTCATTCCACTGCAATTCAGTGACCACATGCTGGGAACCCTTCAACTAGTGTGTTGTAGCTACAGTAATGCTCACGCACAATGTTTGGCTGGATGCAGTCCAGCCATATAAAGACGGTTCTTGAGACTTGCATATTGCCAGTGTTGTTATGGAGGATAGGTGGGTTTCCTGTGTATGGGAGGGTTGTGTGTGCCAGGCTATGAACCAGACGGCCATCCGACACACTGTTAGCTGCACATGAATAGGCCCTGATGCTTTGTGCTGTGCCAACAACCTGGAGGTGTGTGTATCTGTGGTGCCTTGGGATACCACCCCCCTGTCCAGTGTTACATGTGTAGGGGACGACAGGCATGGTATGAGGTATAACCTGGCAGTGATGGGATGCACCTGTGAGCCGTGAATCAGGACTCTGGTACTGCACAGACATTGCAGTTCACCATGCTGAGGACAGTGTCCAGTGCATGCATCTTGCGGTGTACACGGCTGGTGTTGTGTAGCATCACTGTTAGTGTCCTATCCTGTGTGATATCCGCGGAGGTGGCTATGTAATCCATGTCCTGCAGCATAAGGCAGTATGTGTGTGTCAAGGGGCTTTGTCAATATACATTGGGCCGTGGGTGTCACGTGCAAGCTGCCCCTCGCACATCATTGTGGCTTCCCTAGCATGTAAGCACATGTTGACAGCCAGTGGATACCCTATGAATGACATTGGAGACTGAGCAGAATGTAGACATAGAACACCCTTCTTACATATAGTGGTAGCATACCTGGTGAGGGTATGATGGCAGCCAAGATCAGGCTCATACTGGCCCATGCCACATGCTGAGAGATCCCTTCTATGTTCCCTATCATGTAGTCCAGGGAGGTATGTCTCAGGTCATCCATAGTGGCATGGTCAATGACTGAGTCATATGTGTCCATGCCTCTGACTGACCTGTATGCATGTGTTTTGTGGTGGACCATAGTGCCCCAGAGGCATATTACTGTGACCTTCACCATGTACAGTTTGTTGAGCGGGACCCCACTGCAGCGGCCAAGAGAGGTACCTGACACATCTGTAGCAGGTGTGTTGTGTAGCCCTACAGGCTGTGAGTGTGGCACATGGGATGTGTGTGCCATGTGTGGCATGTGCTCTGTTCCGACGTAACATATGCCTATGTGCCAGCTGTGGAGGTGTGTGATGCTCAGGCAGGATGCTATTCTGAGTCCCCACATATGTCCCAGTGTGTTCAGCTTGCTGTCAGTGCGTGTCTATGTCTGACTGGTATTGTAGTCACTGTAGTATGACATGCCACCTGACAGGGTATGGCATTACTGGGTTCAGAGTGCTCAGTCCCCAGATTGGCTATGTGGTGGCATCCCACACATGTGTTGTACGTTCCTGGCCAAGGGTGATGGTTGACTGCATACATGTGGCAGCTGTGACATTGCCACATGACTCACATAAACCACAACTGGACCATAGAGGTGATTCACAGGTTACCTTTGCACATGCTACCCTAGTAGTGTGATTGCCATGGTGAGTACCAACACATAGGGCCAATGGGGAACAACATACTGAAGGTGTGTATGTGTGGGTGTACTGCTACTGTTTCATAGCACTGGCATATATGACTGCACACATGGGTAAATGCCAGGTAAGACATGTGCAATGTGTCACAGGCAACGTACATGCGAACAGGACAGACAGTGACGTTCTGTCATGTGTAAACTTGACATACGTATCGTATGCTATGCAGATGTCACTAGGAGTCCACAGAAGCACTGTAACTCTGCATTGCAGGTGGAAGCAGTGTTCCAGGGAACCCCAAGAGAACATGCATGCAAACAAAGCTACAGTAAGCAGGGCTGGAAGTAGTCCATTATACAACAATAAAGGGGTAACACTAACAGTAGGTAACAGTGCAAATATGTAGGCACTATCAACATGTACCCAGGAATGCACAGCGCAGATGCCCATGGTAGAACTGATATTATGTCATAGTTAATTGTGATTTGGATTACATTGGTACTGCACACATATCAACATGTGCAAACATCCACATTGCATACTCGTTGTGGGCAACTTGCCACCATTACTGTACATGTCCATCATTGCATATCACTACTTGCATTAGCTTCCCCCCTGTGCTACCCATGTATGTGGCTATCTGTTGACATCCTTACCACCGGTATGCAATTATGTGCAGCTGTTACACTTTGGTACGCGTACTATGGGTGCAGATAACAATTCAGGACAGTCATACGGTTACTGCATCAGGCATGCTGGGATATACACACAGTCATATCAGCACACTGTACTGTTAACAACATGATACTACTAATACACTTCTATGTAGTCACCCTGTGCATCAGCAACGTGTTTACCTGTTCCTGCACTGATGTTGGAGATTGCAGGAGGTGGCACAGTTTCATCATATGCACAGGGTGTGAATTAGGTATGCCTGAGTCTGCCACTGATACCACCAATTGACATGTGTGTGTATGTGTGTTGGTGAGGGTCAGCAGTACAGGGTGGGGCACTGTTGGTGCAGTGTGTGCGTGTATGTGGTAGCCCTAGGTGTTAACATTTCGCATGTGTGTATGCACGCACACAGTTCCACCTCATGGCTGCCATATACAGGGGTTTGTGGACAGCCACAGACTGCACCTGGCAGGTCATACAGATCAGTGTCTGTGGGCATGGACACGGTACCTGTGCCTGGCAGGGGTGCTACGGACTGTATCCGGTACTAAGCCAGACTGGGTACTGTCATCAGAAGTGGGAGTGTGTTGACTGGACACAGGTCCCTGTTGGGACTGTCCAGAGCCACGTGCACGTGGTCTCCTGGGGCGTTCCAATGACAGCACAGACCCAGCATTGCTGGGGCTGCTGCTGGCACTATGGGGGCATGCGCGGGCCTGTTGTCGTCCGTGCCGACTGCCAGCTGCTGCTGTTGCTGGCATACGGCCACGTCAACGCCGCAACCGCCCATCATTGCCCTGGCTCATGGACATTTGGTTGTGGAACTGCTGTAATATGTCCCCACAATGTCTGTCTATGACATCGGTGAAATTACGGATAGCATCCATGATGTCACGCATACTGTCAGAAATGGCTGTGTGACATGCTCTCAGCTCCCTCAGACCCTGTCTGGTGTACCTTTCCATATGCGACTGTGCCTGCATGACAGCCCGAAACATAGTTGAGGTTGACAGACCTCTTTGGGCACGTCTGCCAGAGGCAGTATGCCCACGGATGCTCCCACGAGAACCCATAGGCAACTGTCTGTGTGGTACCATCTCAGGACCCTGCCCATGGCTGCTGTGTGGGGATGCATGTGCCACAGATACCACATTACCCTGGTCAATGCCCACTGTATCCTGTCCATCACCTAGGGACAATGGTGACAAAGGATGTACTGGCAGGATGACTGTTCGCAATGATGGGGTTGACAGCTGTGTACTGTCAATTGGCTGACCAATGGCGGACCCTGACACACCTTCCTGTACCATTACACAGATATCATCATTACCAGTACCTGTGGCACCAGATTCAGGATCCCTGCTGCAGGACACCAGAGCAGCACCAGAACCTGTGGGAGGAAGACAGGAAACACAGTTTACAGTGTCCACACAATGTTACCAGTGATGCACTTATGCACACATGCACACATGCACACAGGCACACAGGCACACATCCACACATGCACACATGGACACATGCACACATGCACACATGCACACAGGCACACATGCACACGTGGACATGTGTACACATGCACACATGCACACGTGGACACATGCACACATGCACACGTGGACACAGGCACACATGCACACATGCACACGTGGACACAGGCACACCTGCACACATGCACACCCCGCAGTATACACACAGAGCACTACTGAGTTACACTAGTATTACTAGCACTATCAGGACTATTATAGGTATTGTTAAACACACTCACCGGCATGGATGGCCTGCCTTGCTGTAACCCCGGAGGGACCTGCAGAAATGAGGAGATTAATGTCAGTGGGCACAACTGTGCCATTGATACTGCATTTGATACAGTACAGTAGTACACCAGTTGCCTTTCACACGTCAGCTGCTGATATTGCCAATATCACACATGCACAACTACATACTATGTTGACAGCTACATACCACGGACACACCTTACACATGCATAAACTAACAGTGTACAGAACAGTCAAGTGTACATATGGCATATTACCTGCATGCTCCATGTCGTGCTGCTGTGTGGATCCAGCCTCCATCATGATGCAGGTGTATTGCTGTTGCTGTTCCGGGGCTGGAGCCACAACACTTAGGAGTAGCCCCTCCAGTCTGGTGAGGGGGGGGATGTGTGGCCACCCCACCTCCTGTGGCAACCTGTTGCCTGTGGATATCCGGCCGCGCTGATGGACATTTCTGATTAAATCACTGCAGTGATGTCGTACCTGCTCATATGTCCTATTATGCATGCCAGTGTCATTTACCCTATGGACAAGGTCCTGCCACAGTGCAGCCCTCTCCTGCTGATTCTGGCTGGTGTGGGAAAAAAGTATGTCATACTCCCGCACCAGGCTCTGGTGTATCTCCTCATCTTCCGCTGCAGAGTAGGTGGGATTATGCTGACGCGCCATCTCCCTGGAAGAGAACACAAACAGGATATCAGCAGACTATGTCAGCAATATATGGCACACATACTATACATGATACTCCAGTGTAGTGATATACTACTACTCCCATATGTTGCATGTGTGTGTCTCGTGGTGGATACACAAGTACATGGCCAGATATCAGTGCTCAGCCAACACCTGTGCAACAATACCTGCCACATTCCATACAACATAGTAGCATGCCCCATCGGTCAGCACACTGCGACAGGTCCTATGCACAACCTCACTCTGGGGGTTCATACCAAGGTACTGTATGTGGAACGCCATCCACTAGTGTGATGTGGACACGTTACTCGGCCTGGATATACATATCCCACCACCACCACCAGCACAGTAGACTACTTTGATATGTATGTGATTAGACAGTTATTCACTTGTTAGGACAGAGATGGTATCCATGCAGCCCACTGGGCCAGTGGAAGCCACAACCCACACTGCTGACCCCTTTGCGAATGCTTACCACGGACATCCCACAGATTGCATGGAACTTGCACACACATTTCTAACCCAGACCCTATGCACAAAGGTTAGGCATCCTGTCCGGTGGACCCCAGCCAGAGGCAGATTGTATAACAATAGCAGGAGGCTACTGCAGGACAGAGCAGATTCACATTAAGGGAAGGAATCTGTGGTCAGCACTGGTAATACGCTACGGTCTCTCATAACAATGGCCATGGCCTACTCTGGGAGGGAAATGGCCACAAACACTATAGATAACCACAAGGCCTTCTTCAGTTATGTTACACATATGGACCAAATGCCTCAGATATACTCTGAGTTAATACACACCTACTTAACATTCACCGAACACACAGATATTGGCAACATTCTTGCAGACAGGTTCAGTGCATGTATCCCCCCTCCTTCTCCCCCACAAGTTGAGATACTTATCACAGCTGAATGTAACCTCCCTATCATCTCACATGTCCAGGTGAGGGCCGCCCTCAGCAAAGCAGAACACACAACATCACTGTGACCTGATGGTATCCCTGGATGTGTGCTACGTGCACTCCAAGAGGACATACAACCGCATATAAGACTGATATTTAACCTTGGCCGTACTACAGGATATGTACCTGAATACTGGCATACAGCAACAGTGGTCTCACACCACTAAGGAGGCACCTCTACTGACCCTGGGAACTACCGCATCATAAGCATAACCGGCCTGGTCTGCTAAGCTATGGAATTATTCAGTATGGGACGCATATACAGCGATATAGGGTACCTGCAGACACTTGTTCCCGGCCAGTTTGCCTTTGTGATGGGCTGATCCTGCCTTTTGAACCTGGCTGACCTTTCTAAACAGTCACTACAGCCACTGATGAGGGCAACGCACAGACAACTGCTGCCAGGATCATGGCCTAACACTGACTGACATGTAATGTATAGTCATCCCCTTTTGGTGGAACTACGTACACACAACATATCACATGGACATACCTATAGATACAGACCTATGACACATTTGGAGGGTTCACAGTATGCAGACTATTAACCTGCTACTTTACATTACCTGTGTTTGTCGCAGCTGGTTGCGTTACCACTACTTCTGCTTCCTGCTGCTGCTGGCATGGCTTGCTACTGTCACTGCTGACAGCTTAGACTCAGTGTGTAGCGTGTGTATTTTTTTTCTCTCACTCTCTGTCTCTGTCTGTCTCTCTCCCTCTGTCTGCTTCCAGACAGTGCAATGAATGTATTGCATGTGTGGAGTGTTAGTACAGGATGCTTTTGTAGGTATCTGCATAGGTCCATGTGATGGCCTCTGCACCAATTGTAAGCCAGCATTTGCTAATTGCATGCAGCCAGTTGTGTACTGATTGCAGTTCTCACTGTGATTTCAGGACAGTGCTATAAAAAGGGATGTGAGATAGGCGTTGCCCTTTCAGATTGTGAGTGTAAAGGTTAGTATCTCTCTCATGATTCAGGCTGTGTTGTAGATTCACATTTCTCCATTCCTCTCTCCTATTCCCTGTACTAAGTGTGTATGCACAATGACACCTACAACTATATATATATATATATATATATATATATATATATATATGTAAATATACATACATTTATATATGTACATTAACTGACATTATTACCTACTAGCTACCAAATAGCATGGCTGTTTCTGTTCACACACTACTATTATGGAAATCCACTAGTTTTGACAGTAATTCTAAATGACATGCTTTGTGTACTACACATCCTATATTCCCTTTACATTCATTCCTACTATTACATGATATATTTATTTTAGCACAATGTTCTTGTATAAGAGTCATGGCTTAGTGGTAGGTTATGCAGACTACTGTTTCCTGGGTTCGGGACTGACAGTGGGATTTTATTTTGCTTTTGAACTGACTACAGGACCTGTCAATCAGAGTGACTAAGGCACTTTTAAGCAGTTGTAACCAGGTTAGCGCTGGTTTGCGCGGAGCTCACACATGCACACTGGCGTTTAGCTCCACGCACACACCCGCTTACAACCGCTTAACAGTGCTTACTCTGGCGCACACCCGTGCTATTTTCTTTGAAAGAAATGAAAATGGGGAGACACGAAAGTGGTGAAAAAGGGGTCACAAAGAGGGTAAGACAGTAGGGAAACAAGCTTGGGATTTGCAGGAGGGATGTAGGTAAGGCCCATAGCTGCCCATTTCTTCATCAGCAACAGCTGTGCATATGTATGTAATTTGGTGTGACATTTGAAACCTTCCACCCCTGAGAGAGGTGTCAGGACAACAATAATACTTGTTGTACAGCCAATTATAATTGATAGTTTCCATGTCCAGCAGACATGTGTGTGGAATGGGCAGCTATGTATGGGGCGTAATTTTTTGTGGGTACAGAGTGCCCTTTTTTTTTTTTTTCAGGTGAGAGTGGTATGTCAGGTGAAGGAAGTCGGTATAGCTGGGGAGGTAGGTTGGGTAGGTCAACAGACAAGACAAACAAGACGCATACAGGGGCAGTGTATGACACATGTGGGGGGGTTACACAAATGACAGGGACGGAGGTTTGGATATCCAGAGCCCATGAGCCCACAGATGGCAACAGTGGAACTGATATCTCCACCCATGGGCAGTTGCCACTGTTCCTTCACTGCCCAGGATGGGGCTGTGCTGGGGGCTGTGTAGGCCGGGCAACAGGCATGCCCATAAGTTGTGCCACCTGTGCCTCAAGCTGGCATAGGGGCCCAAGAACAGAGTCCTGGATCTCCCTACGCACCACAGTCCGGACGCTACGGAGGGTGAGTGGTGGTTCTCCTTCGGCCACACTTGCAGAGGGGGAACGAGCCCCATCCCCTGCAGCGCTTCCACCCGCAGGTGGCACAGGGCTACCGGAGGAGGGTCCAGACTGGGCACTAGTGCCAGGTGCACTCGCCAGCTGAGGTGGGAGAGGTGGGTCCACTGGAACCCGCCTTCCCTCTCATCCTATGTTTTGCATTATGTCATGACAGTTTGGGTTAGTAACATATAATACCATTCACAATTAGTTGTAACAGCATGCATTAGTATTCCCATTAACCAAACACCCAGATATTCACACCATTGAACAGCGAGCATAACACATGCATAATTTGAACAGCAATACACAGTCCAACAACATGCAGGGTTGATTGATGGCAACAGGCCATCAGGTTTGGATGTATGAACAGGGCAGATGCATCAACGGACATGCAAATATTTATGACCCAACAGGACAAATGTCCAGGGGTGTTAATTGTGATTGCACATACCATTTTCACGTGGAATGGGTTATATGTGGTTATAGGGTGGGGTGAAGAAAATAATATTAACACCTTCGAATACCAGTACATATGCTGTACATTTCTAATAGCTGCACATATATACACACTGCTGTTCTAACTACAATTTCCTATATGATAACTACTTCAATTTGGTGATAGGACTGTTACTGCTACATCAATATACATTTTATTGTTCTTCATACACGTTCATATCTGGCTTTGTTCAGCTACATCATCCTGCTACATTTGCTTTATATAGCTATAGACAACTGTGGATGTTTGATATTTCAGACAATCATACTTTGTGCATATTGCAGACTGAGAGCAACATATCCAGATTTTGGGATACACATTCCAGCTGCAGCAACACTTTGAACACATTTCGCAGTTTGGTTCTACTTGTCACATTCATTTCATTCAGTACTGACTGCAGTATACTTTATTCAGGGGTTATTACTACTTTATTGGTGGATTCATAACTCTTTCTCATACTCTCTCACTTGTTTTCATTTTACTATTCAGGATGGTACTTACGTCTAGGCTTTATTGACATGTTTTACCTGTAGTTATTACAATCCTTTCCAGCAGTCTCACTTCTGTCATGTTTCAGTATTTCAACAGGGATATATTTCACACATGTGATTTGCTCATCTTCTGCAGCTGTACTTTTCAGCCTGCTGCAGGTTGTGTACTATTATATTACAGGTGGGGCATCTTTATTTCAGACTTTATTTCAGACATTTTCATTTTTCTGTTTGGATTACAGACTGCAACACACTTTTGTAATCAAGCAATACTTGCAAACACTCTTACACTGTTACTTGCACATTTTATTACTTAGTGACTACACTGCACTCTTTTGCTAACTGTCATACTTTTATATTTCTTTACAGTTACTGGGAGTGGATTACTGACCTGCCTGGTGGCGCAACCGCACCAGCCTATCGCCATAGGCTGTGCGGTTCACAGAACGGACACCTGCAGCTGTAATATAAATGAAGTAATATTGGAATACACATCTCCATATCAGCTAATTTAATTTCTTACATACATAATTAAATGTAACTTACTCAGTAGTGGGGCGTTGGGCATTTGCCGGGCCTCCTGGATCCAAAGGTTCAATTGGTCCTGCTTGCATCTCTTCAGGTCCACATGGTGGTGACGGACCTGCTCACCAGTCCTTGGAATCCCTGTGGCACTGGTGAGATCATGAGCCAACTGGTCCCACACCTCAGCCCTATATGTTCCCCACAGGACCTGGTCCTGCATGAGTTGGGCCTCATGATTGTGGACTAGGAGCCAGACCATGTATCTGGACTCCTCAATGCCCCACCTCTGTGCTTGAAAGCAACTACCCTCTCCTACCCCTGACATTCTGGCTGCAAGTCAGTTCTACAATCGTTTATGCTGTGTATTCCCGCCTATGGGGCTTATATATGCCGTTTTTCCCGCACTTATCTGTGATTGGCCATTTTGGAATTGTATCAACTTCACAAAACCTGCTTTGTTATGATCCACTTTCTATTCATTCCTATATATTTGCTATTACTGCATTTCTAAGTACAGCTGTTGTGGCTTAGTGGTTCAGTACCTTGACTATGGTGCATGGTATCCTGGGTTCGAACCTGGCCACTGCTTTTTATATTTTATGACTGTCTAGACAGGCTAGGGGTGTGTCTGTGTAAAGGCAGTTTTGTTACAGCTTGCTCAACGTTGCCTGTCAGTTAGCTTGTTTGCACGGTGCGCAGCTCTGCGCAAACGGGTTACGCTGGTTTATGCTTCATTTGGCTGTCAGCATGCATATTACGCTCAGCTCAGCTAGGGGCACACAATTTCAGTGTGTTAGACCACGGCTCACCTACGGGCACTCATTTTGCACCTGTTGAACCATTGCTCACCTACGGGCACTCATTTTGCACCTGTTAAACCACTGCTCACCTACGGGCAGATGCACTCACCTTGTTAAACTGTAGCTCAGCTATAGGAACATCTCGCATTTTTTATTGTTTTGTTATCTCACATTTCTTCAAAATAAATGGACTATTTCATTACATTTTACATAAAATATGATTTTATATGTGTACATATTTGTCAGGGACTTGTTTCATGCTTATTTTACTAAAAATAAAATTTGATGTTGTGGGGGCTCGAACCATGGATGCCTGCTCTTCAGCCGATGTCTCTACCGCTACACAATTGCTTCTTGGCTTACTTTGCATATTTAGTTCTTATATGCTTTTCCACTGACTGCTAACTGTGGCTAAGCTACGGGCACGCCAGCATAAGCGCACTCACGGGCAAACATCTTTACGATTTAAAAAAAATATATAACATGTTCATTTATATATTTTATGTTCATAGTCTGTGGGGGCATGTGTTGTGTTGTGTTTATTCACATTTCCATGGCCTCTGTCATGGGTGTTTACTTTGGGCAATTTTACTCTTCTGGGGGCGTGTCTGCTTGCAGGGCTTGGCCTACAGACACACCCCCTACTGTCTTCCACGGACCGTGTTAGCCATCGGTGTGATTCAGCATGCCCTCATGCATATGCATGACATGCTGACGTCACACCGTTTAACTGCAGCCTCCGTGTAAGCCATGTATCTCTTACACGGAGGCTTCGTGAATCCTGCCCATACTGAGGCCTTATTAAGCCTTATTACATATAATTTAAAAAGATTGCAACAAGCCTAGTATGCCATGGCTTAAAAGTAAAGGGAGGTGATATTAAGGAAGGTTTAGAAAAGAAAAGGAATATAATTACACAGAGAATTTTGGAATGTATGCTTGTAGGGGATACTCTAGATGTAGATATATAATTAATGGGAAGAATTGCATATTGCTTAACACAAATAAAGTGTTTTGTCCACAGGGCAGGTTTTCTTGTCTTTTGGAAAGAGTAGTGTATTTTGCATCCTGTTCTACCTATAATTCATATCACATTGGTAAAACTATAAGAAAATTAACTGTTAGAATAGGGGAACATGTTAATGCAATCAAGAATAAAAACATCAGAAATTCATTAAGTAAACATGACATGGTTTGTACATGTTTTAAAAAATGTATTTAATGTTTTAGAAAGAGTTAAAGAAATGACACAAGTGGAGATGTAGATTCCCTTTCAGAATATAGGAAATTGGTTTGGCAAATTAAGCTAAATGCAAACACGCCCTCAGAATTAAATGACAGTTTAAATATAAAATTTATTTTAAATTTAGGAATGTATTTGGAACTTTGGTTGAGAAATTAGATGAAGTCAGTATTTAGGTAAGACTTGGAGGAGTGTTTTTTTTCCTGAAGAAGTCTGTTGAATAAAGAGATGAAAATGCTTAATATTTAAACATTGTGAGGGTCAGCTTTTCCATTTGTATATGCTCACTTTTTTTAAATTTTTTTATTACTTTTAATGCTGTTGACAAACAAAAAAAGGAAAAGCAATAATGGAAAAAGCAATGGAAATCCAACAATAACAAGTTCAGATGATGTCTTGAGCAATGTAAAAGAAATTAAAAAAATGGGGGGGGGGTAGGATCTTAAAGGATGGAGTAAGTAAAGGGCATAAAATAAGTGGCATATTTGGAAGCAATATGTACAAAATTGGCTCATGAAGATGTGTGATGTGGGAGGGATGTATGTGTTGAAGAATGTAAAGACATGATAAGACAAAAGTATAAGTTATGAGGAAAAATGTACAATGCGTAAAGACAGCAATGAAAATGTTCATGAAAATGTTATCATTAATATATGTGAACTCATGTTGCAAATTAAAGTGTGAATAATAATACATTTGTCAAAAAATAAAAATCCTGGGTGGCTGTGGTGGTGCAGGGGTTAGTATTGTTGCCTCGCAGCAAGAGGTTCTCCGGTATGATTCTTGGCTGGGGTGCCTTCTATGCGGAGTCTGCATCTCCTCCCTGCGGTTGTGTGGGTTTATTCCAGGTGCTCCAGTTTCCTCCCACATTCCAAAAAACATGCAGTAGGTGATAGGACACTCTAAATTGGCCATAGCTGTGAGTGTGCAAGTGAGTGGCACAAATAACCTAGAATGGCAGGGCTAGCCACCCAGTAGTGTAAACCTTGGCTTAACATGATTGTCACTGTTGAAGTGATCCCGATGCCCATGTGCAAAAAGGGTTAAGGAAGAATGGAATGTATAGATATTAAAAAATAAAGAAGGAACCCACATTGATACTCCTGAATCATAGGTTCATAGGTCAATACTAGGCTACTTATCCAGAGGACTAGTAGTAGCCCTGCCACAATACTCCAAATTGTAGGTACCCATTGACATGTCTAATTTATACCAGGCTTTGACCCTTTTCCATGAAGGGTTGAACATCCAGACCATGGGCATATTTATGACTGCCCATCCATTCATTCATTCATTCATCTAGGTTATGTTTAAAGGGGTTAGGGAGACACTTTGCTTTGTTTAATGTAACACTTAGATGAAGATAGCATTCTGTTTCAGCATCCTGGCATAAGCTTTCCCATACAGGCTGAGGAGATTAAGGAATATGATATCCCTACAACTGGAATATTTTCAAAATGGGAACTACTACCTTGATTTGCCAAGGCAAAGGCACTGTGTCTCCCATCCTTCTGCACAATACTGAAAAGTCATATTAATCACAACACTTGCCCATTTCTTTCAGTATTTCTGGTCTGATCTCATCTAATCCTACCCCATAGACATGTTTTTATCATACCTTATATCTTGTTCTGCTGTTAGGATAAATATGGAATATGTGGTTACCTAATGTGAAAGATTTAGGAAGCAGGTTTTGTCACAGGATGCCATACATAAATATAGTCCCTCAGCAGTTATGTCTGTATGTTATATTTTTCTGTTATTTTTTTTTTTTTTTTTTACTTTGGATTAGTGTTTCCAGTTTTAACAACAAATGCAGATAAATGGGCTAAATCATAGATATTTCTAGTTATTATCATTATGTATACATTACCAGCCTGTTTGTCACCACTCTGTACAACAATCACTAGAAGTCAACCTCACCCAGGAACATTGCAAACAAAATAAAGACTGATACTGTGCACATAAAAAATCATCACACAAATAGCCAAAAAAAATCCCACATAAATAAACTTCCCCAAAATGAAGAGTTTACTATGAATAAAACTAATTTACTTGACCACAGTTATTTGACCCCAAAATATCTCAAACCCTGGGAGGTAGCTATTCAAAACTGCAACACTTCCAAGATCACAAAACATGAAAACATTTTTTTTAGGGGACAAGCTTTCCTTCACACCCAAGATATATGGCAACTCTGAGACCACATAATCGCAGAGAAGGGGGGGAAACGAAAAAATGCAACACTCACCTTCTCAATCTTCCCCAAGTTTAACCACCATTACACAATGCTAATGACCTTCCATTGATGACTTAAGGAGGATCAATAAGATGGCTGCTGAAAACATTAGGTTTTCCAAAAAATAAAATTAGCCAAAATTAGAGGAACAAATTAAATTATACAGAAAATAAAATACAACACAAACTGTAAACAGACCATCAGAAAAATAATATTATTGGAAACATGACTTGAAACTAAAAATCTGCACTAAATATATAAACTGCAATTCTGTAAGATCTTAACATAATCATCATTACATTACTACAGTACTGCCACATTACAAAAAAAAAAATTACAAAGATTAAAATTTACCTAAGAACTTCAGTAGAATCAATCCATGACACAGCACATTCATAAAAACCCTTCTAACCCGTATAAAGCTGTGCTCCATACCCAAACAACACATCTATCACAACTCGCTAAAGAAGCTGGGAGACAGTAATTCAAACTACAAGTATAGTAAAACTCTGCTGAATGGAATAAGTTAAGGTCTGCTTTGTGAGACAAGGTAAATACTTTGCACTGTAGGATTAGGAACCTTGTTTCAGCCACACACAAACCTATTCCATAACGCTATTCCCATATATGCTGGCTTGCACATAGGTTCATAAGTTCATAGGTAGGTACTAGGCTATTAGCCCTAGGGCCTATATAAGCCTAGCCAAAAAGGTACCCTGGCTTTTGCCACCCAAGAAAATTATTTTCCTGTGCCCCTGTCAAGCAGAGCCACAAAAGTGACCCCTAGGGTGAATTTCCTATTTCCCATCCAGTCATCAAGATTTTTCTTGAAGAGAGCAGATGAGGAGTTCTGTTTGACATAGATAGGTAGTCTGTTCCAGAGTACCAGAAGTATCTGGGACAGGAATCTATCCCTCCAGCATGTTCTGTTTATTGTGGTGACAAGGTTTATGTCCCTAGAGCGTGTAGCTTGGATGGATTGGGATTTCTTTAATTGCAGCATGTCCAACAGCTCGCTCTGGGTTTGACATAGCTTTGTATGTTAGGCAGAGATCACCTCTGAGTAAGCGATATGGGACAGAGTAAAGCTGGAGTTTTTTGAGACGGTCTGGGTAGGGCATCTGTTTGAGACCAGTAATCCTCTTTGTGAGGTATTTCTGTGGCCTTTCCAGTTGTTGCAGATGTCTTGTGAGGTACATACCAACAGGGGAGTTGTACTCTATAATTGGTCTAATAAGTGATGAGTAGAGGGGAACAATGACCTCTTTTTTTCTGGATGAGAAACCTTTTGTGATGAGGTGAGCCATGTAGAAGGATTTCCTGACCACTGTGACGATGTGATTATCAAAGGAAAGATTACTGTCCACCTGTGTCCCAAGGTCTTTTATCAAAATTTCAGCATTAAGTAGGCTACCACTTATACTGTAGTTCATGGGTACAGAGTTTTTACCAAAGGGGATGACAATACACTTTTTGGCATTGAGCTTCAGGCCATGGCTTTGACACCAGGCATCTGTCTCAGTGATGACCTTTTGTAGTATGTCCACATCATTAGGAGTTTCGATTATGGCTCCTAGTTAGCAGTCATCTGCAGATTTTGTTAGCCAAAGACCTTCTGTGTTAGCCTGTACTTCAGAGAAGTAGATACCAAACAGGAGACGACCCAGGACTGAACCCTGTGGTACTCCACTTGTCACTGGTCTGAAGTCGGATTTGGAGTCTGCTACTTTCACAGTGTGGGTTCTGTCCATAAGGCAGTTGGCAACCTATCTTGTGACATAGGGATTTATACCTAGTTTAGTGAGCTTATCTATAATTCCAGAGTGGGGATGGCATCGAAAGCCTTGGCAAAATCTAGATAAGCTGTTTGAACCACCTTACCTCATCTATGGCTTTGGTGACTGCTTCAAAGAAGTCAATCAGGTTTAGGAGACATGATCTGCCTTTTACTAACCTGAACTGGGTAGGGTCCAGAGTTGGAGATTACCAATGTCTTTGTTTATGAGTTCCATGATGATACATTCCATGGCCTTGCAGACCAGGCTCATCAGGCTAATGGGGAGGTAGTTCCCGGAGTTCGTTGTGGCTCCCCCTTTGTGGAGTGGGATAACAGTCGCAGTGCGTGAGGCTATGATTGAACATGGTACTTAGGTAGCGTGTCAGTTCATTCTGTAGTTAGTGTAGAACGCAGCCTGGGATATTGTCAGGTCCCATGGATGCTGTGTTTTTGGCTTTGGAAAGTGTGTTTTTTACCTGTGCAGCCATGATTACAGGAACTTTGCATTCTTCCGGTATACAGATGGGCCCTCTAGGGGGTGAGAGGGGGGTAAAGTTAGCAATGAACCTATCTGCCGGGATGTTGGCAATATCGGTTGGTTCTGTATATTTAGTGCCATTGTGCTGTAACTCAGAGCAGATCTGAGTGTTGCCATTGAGATTCTTGACATAGCTATAGAATGCTTTGTGGTTGTCTTTAGAATCAGTGGCAATTTTATTTTTGTAACTAGCTTTGGAGGATTTTATGAGGGATCTCAGCTTCTTACTGAGGTTGACCAGGGAGTTCCTCCAGTTATGGGATTTTACTCTTTTTTGCAGCAGTTTCTTTCTTCTGTTGTAGAGTTTGTTTATGGCAGAGGACCACCAGATTGGCTTCCTTTTTTGGGGGGATAGCATCTTGGTTCTATTAGGGATAGCATGATCCATGCACTCGTGTAAGTGCTTATAAAGTGCATTTGTGCAGGATTCAGCAGTTGTACCTCTATTGTCTGTCTGCATGGGTGTCATGAAGTTTGCCTCTTCTGTCTTAAGAAGTGTGAAGTTGGCTTTGGAGAAGATTTTTACAGTGGTTTCCCTAATTGGGGGTGGGGGCGGGATGTGGATGTCTAGCTTGTGGTCGGATCTGACCAACAAGGAATTGACATCTGGTGTGGAACACCAGTTGCCCATGTTGGTAATGACCAGGTCTAGGATATTGCTGCCCCTGGTGGGGGTGTGAATAAGTTGATCCAAGGCATTGGAATTTATGAATTCCAGAAAACGTTGAGCAAAAGAGTTGGTACATGAGTAGTTTTCCCAGTTAATGGTGGGGTAGTTGAAATCGCCCATTATTAGGGTGTTGGGTTGTACCCTAATACTTTCCAGTGTATCAAGAAATGAGAAGTGGGAATCCTTGGGCATGGTGGGGGGTCTGTAGCAAGCTACAATTTGGATTGTGGTCTTGCCTAGAGTTAGTTGCACATGGATAATCTCAGATGCATTATGCTGTGCAACTAGCCCGGAGGTGTGGATATCCTTAATGAATATGGACATGCCTCCATCTTTAGTGCTTCATTCTGGGTTAGGTGGCCAAAAGGTGTGGTATGAATTATAGCCTGGTAACGCAGGGGTGCTCTCTGGAGCTTTGAACCAGGTCTCTGTCACTGCACAGATGTCGATGTTCTCCATTTTAAGGAGTGCCTTGAGTGAGTGCATTTTGAGGTTTAGACTTCTAGCATTGAGTAGCATTACCCTCAGATTTTGCTTGCTTGTACCTGTTATGGTGGTGAATTTGTCATTTGAACCTTGCCTAAAAAAGGCACTATAGGGGTGGCAAGAGCCTTTGCCAGTATCCAGAATCCCAAAAGTGACAGGTGCAGGCCATCTCTGGCAAAGCATCATGGTCTGTCGATCATGTCGTCCCAGGCAGACAAATACTGGATCCCCTTAGAACGACACCAGAAGCTTAGCCAATTGTTGAAGTCAATCATTTTGTCCTTGTACTGTGGTATCATTCTGGGTGATGGCAGGATGCTGCTCAGGGCTACGGTCATACCTGCCTGGGCTACAAGATCGGAGAGCTCCTCCATGCCTCTTTTCATGTAGTCCAGGGAGGTATGTCTCAGGTCATTCACACCAACATGGACAATGACAGTGTCATATTTGTACTTGTTGTGGAGTGACCTGAGTGCGTGCGATATGTGGTGGATCCTGGCACCTGACAGGCAGATGACAGTAACTTTCTTCTTGTTTAGCCTGGTGAGTGAAACATCAGTGCGCCTGACTACAGAGCCACCTATGACTAGAGTGTTGGGTACGTTGTTATTCCTTATGGGCTGTGGTTGAGTGGCACACTGAGTTTGTGGGCTATGTGTCATTTGGGTTGTGTTGGGGGGTGGAGTTTGCTGGCATTTCTGCTTTGGAGGTCCTTGATGCTTGGGCAGGTTTTTATTGAGAGCCTCTGCGAATGTAGGTGTGTGTTTTGTGCTTCTATGTGTGTGTTTTGGTGGTGTAGGTTTTGAGGGACTATGTGATGAGTGTGGTGTGGTGCAAGTGTTGACCTCCTCTTGACTGTCTAGTCCAGTCTTGGGTGAAGAGAGCTTTGCTCCAGTTTGGCTATATAAGCACATCTCTCACAGGTTGTAGTGTTGGGTGGTAGGAGGAGAGGGTTGTCTGTGTGCATGAGGGAATTGCTGCATTGCCCCAAGATGCCCAGATTCATCAGGTAGACAGGAGAAATCACAGGTAGCTGACCCTTAGACATGCCTGGATAGGTGCTTATTTATTAAGTACTAAAAATTGCTTTCCTCTAGACAAGTGAGGAAAGTTGAGTGCTGTAGTAATTTGCAGCTTATTTAGTGCTTACGAGTTCTGAACAAGTACTGAGTTCAAAGAAACAGATTTGAGTGCTGAAACTAGAAAACTGGCTAGTTCTAAGAAACAAAATTAAGCTAGAAGGCTTCCCTCCAACACAGAAAAGCATGGGGGCTCAGAAGCCTACAAACAGTCTAGACCACTTACAGGAAAGGCAGGAAACAAGCTTAAAGTTTTTTTTTTCTTTCCCAGATGCTCTCTTTGTATACAGTAGGAGTGTCTGAAATCAGAATATGATGTCACAGCACTCAGTTGAGTGAGCAAATGAGATAGGCCCAGAAGGATTATCCAAACACAGATTTACAACAGAGGCAGGCAGTTTCAAAGCCACCAAGATTAACACCAAAACAAAACCAGGGAGGACGGGTAGGGAACTAACTGAAAAAACAGTCAAAACTTCCAGTTCAGTTAATATTCAATGCAACACAAATAAATCACTTAAAATGCTGTACTATTTGAAAAAAGTGCAGATAAAAGGTACTTAAATTCTCTTATACGTCCAGTTGAATACAGCTAGATCTTAGCTGGCCAAAGCTCATATACCAATGTGCTGGAAGAATTGAAGTTACAAGCATGTGGTAGACTGAGGAGTAAAAATGTACAATCAAGGAAGGTAAATGTAGGCATCACTGCTATAAGTGTCTAAAACTCAAGAAAAATTGCTAGAAATATGCCACATTTCCAGCTCACCAACACAGATATTTTTGTCCTAACTGCAACACAAGTGACTTTAGTTTGACTAGTAACCTTTGTACCTGAGATCTAGTTGTGGTGGAAGGAAGTAGAAAAGAAGTGGCAGCTGAATAATGGCCAGAGGATCCATTGGGACATAAGGAAGAATGAAAATGATGCAGCACTCAGCATGCAGAGTGGTAATACAGTATGCCTGGCACCATACTCTGAAGGCTATCCATAACACTTTCACCTTTTTCTTCTGTTGTACCTGTCAAGAAGAAGGACATACAAAGTTAAATCTTACCTACAGGTATGGTTGCAAGTACATGCATCTTGTGTGCATTACCTCCACCACCCACAGGCAGATAGAAGTTATTTTCTGTAAGAACTCCACCCCACTCATTTACATGGGAAGGTCCAGACATGGTAGGCATGGGAACAAATGGACTGACCAGGAACCAAAGAGGCCATGCCACATAAGTAGAGGTTAAACCCAAAGCATATGTAAGGAAGCAGTTATGTTGAGGTGAAACAAAAATATTTGACATGAGAGTTGTTTAAATAAGAATTTCTCAAACAACTAAAGATGGAGGATCTGGAACACTGCAGCAATACAGCTGCAAATGTTTAGACCATTATATTTAGAATGACCATAACGAAGTTCATTCTGCTAAAAGCCATTTAACAGTGGTAAGCATGCAATCAAATTAGAATAAGAGGTGGAGCTACTGAAGGTGGGCTGTATGTGACTTTGTGGTTGAATGGATATTATAAACTAGCGGGATTAAATGCAACAAAATGCAAGTATACTTCAACTCTTAATTAGAGATGTGTTTTTCTCTTGCTTGCTTAGATTTTCCATATGACTTATGACTTGGCAAGCGCTGTTGTACGTATCTTTAACCTCATCGGTATGATGTTGCTGTTGTGCCACTGGGATGGTTGCCTTCAGTTCCTCGTCCCCATGCTTCAGGACTTCCCAGAAGACTGCTGGGTTTCCATTAATAAGATGGTGGTAAGTACAGAAAAACAATGATACTGTTTCTTATACTTTGAGTTCATGTAGACCTGATATGCTGTTTGGAAAGCTGTTGTATTCAACAGTCTGCAACTTCCACTATAGGACTGTTTGAAAAATATCCTCTAATGTGCACTTTAATATGTACATTCCTTTGTAGGACTGAAAGTACTGAAAACAAAAGTTCAGTTTTGCAAATTCCTGGACACTAATGACTGTAGCCATGGGACCACTGGAGTCATAAACTTTTACAAATCTTTTAAACTTTTTTCTGCATTGTCAGTTTATTTGGGGTTGAGCAATTAAATATGCTTTATAGACATGCAATGTACTGGACAGACTTCATGGAGCAGTATTATGGAAAACCTTGTCATGCTTTTTTGACTCTCTGATATAACTGGCTGTCACAATGCTTACTAACAGTGAAATGATATATGAAGAAGGCTTTGGGCTTGCAATCACGAATACTTATGCAAAGCCTTCTTCGTATATCATTTCACTGTCAGTAAACATTGTAACACCCAATTATATTAAACAGTTTGGTGCTCGAGGGCAACCTTCATGGCCCATTCCTATCCCTATATCTTTGCCTGTCAAGGGTCAGCCATAATGCATTTATAGTGCATATGTGAATTACACCACAGCTTGCTCTCCTTTATGCTTCTTATAGAATAGGCTGGATTTTAATGACATAGCTGTACTGTACAATAAAACTTATTAATCTTTCTGCTTGGTGTACACCTATGAAAGTCTAGTAACCTCTTTGGTTAAAACTCATCAATTAACATTTAATGCTGTATGTTAAAGCATGTAACTTGTTTATAAGCAATATCACACAATTATTATATTATTGAGCTGGGAAAATGGAAAGCTGGGATTAAATCCTACCAATTCCCATTTATAATATATAAGACTTTGAAAAGGTTGCTTAATTTCTACATACTTATGTCTCCCTTAAGAGAGGAATACCTGTAATGAGCTTAACTGGTGGACTTAGTCATTAAACTGAAAAAAATTACCCACTGTTCCATTGCATAATATTAAGTGGCATATCACATCACATATTGTGAAAACACTAATTTTACCCATAGTTCCATTGTATAATATTACATGGCATATCAAATCACATCTTATTAAAAAAATATATCTATTTTACCCATAGTTCCTTTGTCTGATATTAAATGACATATCAAATCAGAACTCATAACATATCATGCATGCCTTATCGCTTAATTGTTGCCTTTTCAGATGGTGGTCCAGTGTAATAATGCAGAAAATTATGTTATTGTGCTTAGTTGCTTCTTGCTGGTATTAACTTTTTATCACATTTCTTCATCCAGCTCTATTTTTCTTCCTAGTAGACACATAAAAAAAGATTGTCAGCATGGAGAATATTTCCCTGATATCACTTTTGAGTAAATAAGTAAATCTAAGGTTAGTTTACTTGTAGTAGTGAAACTAAAATGAGTGAAGATGTTGTGTACCAATTAGCATGCACCCCTGATCTCTGTGATACTGTGGCATCTTGGATGTCTCAATAAAAGTTACGTGGAACCATAGTGGCTTTGAGTTCGCATAAGCGTGCATAGTCGTTAAGGTCTCTGCCTCACAGCATGGGGTCCATTATTCAACCCTTAACCTCCAGTCAGTCACTGCAGAGTTCTCATGTCTTCATATTTGTACTCCACTTTACTTTAAAATAAATTTCTACACATGCACATACTCACTGTCATACACACACACACACACACACACACACACACACACACACACACACACACACACATACACACACACACACACAGCTGACAAGGGTCTGATAAGGAACCATTCACTCATCCAATTAACCAGTTAACACAAATAATTAAATTACATGTAACAAAATCACAAAGTCATGGATAAACACAGTTACTGAAAATGCATAATTGTGTAATTAATGAATTTGCAGCTTCTATAATAGCATGGTGAGCCATAATCTATGTGGAAACAAAGGTAAGGCTCATTCTCCTAAAGAATGGGCAAACATCCAGTTTAAAAATTAATCAGACTAGGCTAGTAACACAAAGATCTTTGAGACACAGATCATTGCTGGAAGGGTTCTCACTCAGATGAAGACACAAAAATGGCAGAGGCCAGGCCAGCCCAGCCCTGCTAAAGAGCCAAACTAACCAAGGAAGTAACAAAGTAAGGGTCAATGTATAACTGACAATTTAAAAGTGTCTATCAAACTATTTCAGGCTGCAAGTGCTGCATAATTTTGTTGTACTGCTACGTGTGCTGCTTAAAATCCACAGCTGAGTATTATGTTGGATGTTGTCACAAAAAGTGAGGCATATGAGATACTGCATGACTGATGCAGATGTTTTCTATACTAATGAAATGCCTAGGGTAACTGTTTTCTTTTCTTTTCTTTTTTAACCTTTTTGCCAGTCTTTGCCTGCCCCCAACTGTTCTCTAAGGCTGATACTGTAGCTCCATTTGTTCCTTAATGTTCCCGTTGTTATCACATGGGTTGGGGCCACTCCATTGTGTGTTGTCTGTGTGGGTTGGGGCCACTCCATTTTGTGTGTGTGTGTGTGTGTGGGTGTGTGTGTGCGCACGTGTGTGTGTGTATCTGTGTGTGTGTGTGTGTGTGTGTGTGTGTGTGTGTGTGTGTGTGTGTCTGTGTGTGTGTGCACTCACATTTGAGTGTGAGTGCATGTGTGAAATACTAACTTCATTCATTCAGACTAACTAAACAGATAATAAGCAAAACAATTTGTGTATGAAAAAAGTGACATGTTTCCCTGGGGTCCATATTAGTTCAGTGAACGGCATTTTCTGTGCACATACATCAAACATGCCATTCGTCAAACTATTCATACTGAGATCGCAGTACTGTGAGGATCAGGAAATTTGCCCTCTCCCCACTGTAGTGTGATCTCGGAGTTGGTATATATAATTAGCGGGAGCTCTGGGGGGTACAGCGCCCCACATGAGCAGAATTCGATGAACCGCATTTCCAATGAAATGCCATTCGTTGAAGTGTCACTTCAATGACATGATATAGACCCATTTTCCTGTTTTATTTACTCCTTTTTGTTCCAGTTATGTTTTCTTTCTCTGTAAGGCTGTGACATGCTCATAAGAAATACGATACAAAAACATATAACTCTAGGTTTTGGTGGCAGGTAAGTCTGCTTGGCTACCTAGTTTGCTCATTGATTAACTTTTTGCTCAGAACTGATTCAAAAATAAAACAAAACAGTCCAGGAACATCTGTAAAATATTTGTTTTTAATTGTAATTGTATAGGTTTAAGCCATAGGTTGCTCAGTTATTGAGCAGTCAGTTAAAAAGTAGTTAAGTGCTATGTAGTAGCAATGGATGTACATTCTTTTAATTATTGGAATTTATACATCATAATGATGAGTCATTTTCATATTTCCAGTATGCAGCGCACAAACAAATCATTTTACTACTCCATTCTCCCCTGATCTCTGCTGTTTGTGCCTAAGTCATGCAAGGCCATCCATTTTATGAGCAGAGTTGCCTTTCATTCCTGATGACACATCAAGGCTAATTTATATTGGGTGACCATTCCTATAGCAAATTCACTGAAGCTGCAGCAGAGCAAACTGTGAACATTTAAAGCACTTTGCTGCAGTGGTCAAACACAAACGCTTACAGCTACAGTTTAATTTATATACATGTGATTGCCTGCCTCGTGTTTTTTTTTTTTTCTTCCTGGAGTATGAAGTTCATTTTTCCACTTCTCACAGTTACACCCCACACACATTTTCTAGAAAAATTCAGTATAACTGGTGGTCCACTCAATAGTTTTGATCCTGTGGTACAAGCTTGATACAACTTTTATTGCATTCCTAATGCATGATCTACTGAATGCATTTCTGGGGTTCCTACACATTTCCCCAGATTACTAGGTGATAAACTTGCTATAACATATGGTTGAATAATACTTACAATATCCTTCTGTGACCTTATAATGCTATCATCAGCATCAGTAAAACGTAAAGTGTGCAGTTTGTGACTGAATAAGGTACAGCCAGAGATTGCAACAATATACGTAACTTACTTAAACAAAATAACTGGCTTAAAAGCAATGTGACTTATCTGTTAAAAACATTGTTAAAACAAATAAAATGGGCATCAGCAAAAGTCTTTCTTAGTTCTTCCCAACTTGTCTGCTTTTAAATGAATGAACTACTCTAGTGGGGTTTATGTTCTTACAGTATCTTGTCATATTCCAAAGACATGCATCTGGAGCATTTCTCCCTGGGCCTCCGCTGAAAACAGGCTCTGTGGAACCTAGTCGGACTTTCCCGGTCAACAAATGATAAAAAAAAAAAAATATATAGTCCTTATCTCATTGAAGGAGTGTCCTGTGGAGGATATTAACGAATGATATAAACGATGATAACTTCTCATCCAATAACCTCTGATAACATTTCATATTTCTATCAGGATTGTTTGTTATATGGAAGATCTCCAAAAGATATGATTCTGTGGGCCTCTAGTTCCATCATCATATCTGCAGTATGGTGCAGACACTATAGAAAAATGCGATTTCCATATGCCAATTGAAATAACCTCCATAAAGGTGAACTAAATGCCCCATTTGCTGTCATTTCCTGCCCTTTCCCCACTGTAGTGTGATCATGAAGGTAGAATATATAATTAGCAGGGGATGTTTGGGGGGGGGGGTGCAGGGGGCTTGTCCTCTGCAAAAAAAAAGATTTTACACATACTTTTTATGTCCATTAATATTCTGGAGTTTCAATATTTCTGGTTCACCATTTTGTGTATCAACTATATCTCCAGTCTACAATTTACTATAGATCCAAACTTCATGTGTCACTGTGTCACTGTGTAATGATGGCAAATATTCCGGGAACATCACGTGCTTATATGATGGAATGTTGCTAGGGTAGTGATGTAATCATTGTATGAGGGGGTAAAACAGGAGCATGACCTAACTAGGAGTATTAAGTAAACAGGATTTAACCTATTGCAATTGAAGGCAACATATTTTAAATTCCAAATTTACTTAAAAAATTGTTATTCTATTGAAACTGTTGCTTTTGAATTAGTTTCATGTCATGGTTAATTCCAATGAGAAACTCTTTCTTTAAAGTTCCTTCTGTTATCACTCAAAAAGTCCAATGTAGATAAAATGGGATGTAGTAAAACTATTGTCTTGTTTGATTTATTCCTCAAGATGGATGTAAATATCCAATTTTAAATAGATAAATTAATATGCCGCAAACAGTAGTCTATGAGAAGCTGAGGATATATCCAGTACTGTCACCAGTATGTACATTTGCAGAGTTTTTGAGAGCCCAAGTTAATTTTTATTACAGTCAGCTTTGTAAATATGAGAACAACGCTATGCAAAAGTTCTAAACTGAGTTGCACTAATATATATTGAGTAGCTTGGAAAAACCTTACCCTTATTAGGGAAGCTAAGATTTTTCATAGCACACCAGGGTAGTTCTCTGTCCCATGCAAACAGTTCTGTATCAGACACCTTCATTTGGAAATGATAACTGCATGGTTTGAGCCACATATAAGAAATGCAAAAAATAACTTGTCTGCATGAACTTCACATTATATGTGGCAGAGAGAGAGAGAGAGAGAGAAATTAAGATTGTTATGACCTTTTCATGTTATTTTTCCATGTTTTATCTGAAAGGGAAAAGTATTTACTTCTAAGGAACTATTTCACAACTACAGCATTTTTACATTGAAAAGCGTTGTCTGATTAAATTGGGAGTCATATGATATTTGAAATGATGCTACCCTACCATTATTGACTTCATTTTGAAACAAACACATTTTTATCTCTAGAAATGTAGACTGAAGTGTTAAGAGTTTCTAATGTATTTTTCACTAACTTTAGAATAAACTGAAATGAAGAGTTTTATCACTGGTCTTTTGTTTTGCATCTTTATGAGGCTGTTTCTAAGTATATATTGTGCTTTGTAAAGTTTATATACCTGACATTCAAACAACCAAAGTATATGTAGGGCAGACCTAAGGGGTAGCTGCCCTTTCTGCAAGTGATTAGGGGGTACAACTGGTACCATAAAAGAGGTGTCTGATCAATCTCTGGAAATAAGTGACACTTTTGCAGCTAAGAAAGAGTGCAATGATGAATTATTTTTAACCTGTAGGCAGATTTTCTCAGATATTATATTTGGGAAGGCACCAGGCATCTTTTAAGGGAACGATATATATGTACACACACACACACACACACACACACACACACACACACACACACACACACACACACACACGGTGTTAACTATGGCACCTTAAGACCTGAGGGCTTAAATGTGGAATGCAATTCAAACATGTGACTGGAGGTTTATTAATTATTTATCTGATTTTTTTTTTTTGGTTTAGTAAGGTTGTTTCTATGTATGTGTTATATTCAACAAGGTTTATACACCTGGGTTCCAAACCATCAGAGCCATACCTAGGTAAAGTAAAGGGAGCAACTGTCTTGGATACAAGCTAATAGGCAGTGTGATCATAGAAGAGATGCCAATCAGTCCATGTACGCCAGTGGTACTTAGTGTCTGGCATGAGTACAGTGTTGAAATAAATTCATTAGACTTTTCTGGGCCCTCATCTCTGGTGGATTTATTTTGGTCTTGAACTTTGTTTGGGGAGTGTAAACTGGTTGATTGTCCAAGCCACCAACTGACTTAGCTACTTCTCTGTGAATTACTTATTTAGCAAGATTATAAAATGTTCTAAGTACGTTTTAAGTTGGGGGCTTGTTTCAAACTTAAGCGTAGTTTATTTTCATAACCATAAAATATCTTTTTTTATTGTTCACAGTGTTAAACTTATCAATATTAGTCAATAATGTAATTATGTATCTCAGCAGAATGGCTGATAAAAGTAACATCAACTGCTGCTGACAGGAAATCATCCTGTAAGCATGTATATGGGATAATAGCATCTCCTGCTTATTATTTTAAATAGACTGAATGTAATCTCAGCCTCACTAGCCATAATGAGTTATCTTTGTGAAGTACATCTGAACTTCAATTATTTGATACAGGTCATATTGAACATACAGAAATGTGTGAAATAATACCCATGAGGACATATTAATGTCATACGTAGAAGAATTATTACAGATGGGTTCCTTGTTTTAGTAAATATAATATGTCTATAATAGTGCAAAAACATCTCCTAATAACTGATTTTATATTTGCTTTGCAGTTGAATTTGTCATTTACCAGTAAACTCAATTATTTTACTAAGTGTGATTGTGAAAAGAGACTGTTGTCAATTGAATATGGACATTCATGGTTTTTGGATGATGCATGACAATGTGAGTATGGCTTGAGGCAGGGGGTTGGCCACTAGCCTGCATAAACAATAGTCCTCATAATGGGTATGTGTGGTGAACTTGCATAGAAAGAACATAGGGGCTCCTGAAGTGATGGGAGTCACTCTTTCCTCTCCCAGGAGAGAAGTTGGGGCCTACATTGGCAACATGCCAATGCCAGCATAATGTTAACATTATGGCTACCTGAATAATGGCCCTTCCAGACAGTAATCACCCTGTACTGGACATACTTAGTATGGGAGAAGAACAGTCTCAAGTCCAGTGGAGGGGAAGCCCAATAATCAACCAACATGGAGGCAAACAACACGTAGGAAAGAAAAGTTCTGGGAAATCATCTGTTGGCAAGTTATCTACAGCAAATGTGTATGAACCCAGCATAGATTAACAAATATGGCATTGGCCAATACAAGTAAAAGTTCTCACCGCCCTGCTTTCTTCTCTACAGTCTCTGAGTTTGCCATATGATTTTTTAATCCATTGTATGGATGAACATAAACATACGTGGCCTATTACACAAACCGTTTGTGTCTAGCAAATAGTTATTATAGACCTTTAGCACATCTAAATCCATTTTATATTTAGGGTTTGCTTCTAATTCCCCAATGGTTTCTAAATAAAGCATTTGTCTGTATGCAGTGCCATAAAGATCCACAGTACCGAGGAATAAAATCCTAAGAAGGTCCATTTAGCAGAAACATCAGCACTTCCCAAACATAGATGGTTAATGTAGCTTATTCTGTGAAGTAAAATATTCTTCTGTTTGTTTTTCTGGGACTGGCACTGACTGTACAGCAGTATATTCCACTGACAGTACTGGAAACCATGTCTTTTTTTTTTTTTTTTTTTTTAGATGGGGTGCCTTCTAAGACTGGTCAGTGACAGGGAGTGATGAGTATGGGAATATTCTTGACTTTGCAAATGATGGGCTGTGA
>NC_056741.1:752095850-752130850 GCF_019279795.1 Protopterus annectens
ACTACAAGACTCTACCACTTTCCACAGGCCATTCACAGCTATCTGAGGTCTTATTTTTGTCCTATCTTTTGCAAAATGTTTGTATTTCAGGTAAATCACCCAGGACAACTATTATTCAATATTAACAGATTCTAATGTTCTTATTCTTCAGAAAATGTATGTTGATGCAAAAACCTGTTCTTCTATTACCTTTCTGAATGAATTACTGTAATACTTAATTGCCCCTAATTTTGGCCTTTATCCCTGATTTGTAGGCAATGAAATTGAGAGCTATGCCATACAAATTAGTTTTCTTACTAATAATCTAGACAGTGTCAAATTTTCTACAGATAAGAATATCTGCCATTAGACCATGGGCAGGATTCAAGAAACTCCATGTATGGTTCGTGTAGAGCCTACATGGATTGTTTCCATGTACACAAAGGTGTGCCTGTGGCGGTGTTGTGCAATGCATATTAATGAAATGTGGCATGCTTAACAGTGTTTTTTCGGCTGTGAAACCTCTTCAGGAATGCAGATAGCATTTCCATATAGGGTTGCTGCCTACAGCATGGCAATCAGACCTTGCAACCTCTTACATAAAGAAATCTGAACAAAGCTATAAATAGTGGGTGACAAAGACCAAAAATAAGGGAAATGTTTAAATACTACCCTTACAACAATAAAACATTGCTAGAATAACAGGTTTTGCAATAGCATGAATGTTCCGAAGCATATGAAATCTGAATCTCAAATGTCTGTCAATATTTTTTTAATTCAGTCCCTAATCATTTGTCAGTGATTTGCCAAAAAATGACAAATTTTATGAGAAACAGACCAAAAATATGAAGCACAAATTTGTACATTCTGCAAAAAATCTATGCAGTTGAGAGGCATGACGGCAATAGCTTTCCCTTGTTCAACATTAGGCAGGCTCCCAAACACATTTAAATAAAGAAAAATCATACAAAGGATCCTGCCATAGATATGTCATGCTGCATTTATTAATTTCATATATTTTTATTGTTTTTCATTTCTCTCTTTTTTTCACCTTTGCATGATGTTTAACTCATTTGTGTGTGCTGCATTTCATTTTACCTGTTTTGCACATGTTTGTATGATGCTTAGCTCGTCTGCATGACTGGACCACCCATTTATCTGACATGACCCAGACAATCATAAATAGAAACTGGATACATTCAATTAATACCACTGGGCATTGTGCAGACCCAGTAAGCAAGGCTGCACTGAGCTAACACCATCAAGTTAACAATGAATACTAATATGGGGGTGTCGTATAACTAATCCTGTAGCAATAGGTGGCAAACAGAGCTACATAAACAGCTGTATATCAAATATCCTTGGAACTGCATTTTTTTCTCATTGCCCACTGTTGCATGCTGCTTACCATCACATTCCATCTTACCATGTTTGTGCGATGGTAAGCATTTCACAGCATTTTCAAATGTAGCAAAAAGCAGACAGTGCACACTCATAGTAAGTGCAATATGTGCAATTGTCAGAAAAAAACATATATTTAAAGGGGATTTGGCAGGAAATGCTCATTAGACATTGAGCTTGGTCTTTAGGAAACATGGCTGGTGTTGGAGAGAGTGTGCACTTTTGTACACGGCATTGGAGTGCTCAGGACTCCAAAGTTTTTGTTGGGTAACTAGTTAAGGAGCATGGCCCATGCCTATTGCAGTAGGAGTATTCAGGTTCTCAGTATAAGTCTGAGGCCTGGACTAGTTTGGCTAGGGTTTTGACCAGTACAACAGGTATCCCATGCACTAGTGCACAGTATCACAATCATTATGACGACCTCTGTAGGAGGAAGATGGATACCCTTGATCAATGAATCTGGGTATATAGAGAGGGGAACACTCCACAGATGTGTAAGCATAAAATGCATTGACCAATAGTAAAAGTTATAGCTGAATATAGTCAGGACTGGTATTCTTAATGGCATTCTGGTTTGTTTTTCTATTCCACAGCTGCTGAAGAAAGGGCCTCGAATGTAAAGTGTCATGGAGTACGCCTGGCAAGGATGAGGGAAGCATGTGGTGTGTATGCATATATAAACTACTCTTATTGTAGCATTAACTGTTAAAGACAGATTTGTTTCAGATTGTTGTATAGAAGTGGGCATGCATATCTCAACTGTAAAAGAAAGTATGCATGGCATACTCTGTAGCACAAAGCAACCATTACACATTCTCAAGTAACAGCAAGCAGGCATGTATAAGTTATGCATGCAGTAGTCTGTAGTCCAAAAGATAAGTACAATATTGCAGTAGTCATTGGTTGTGGGTGAAAAGACCACACTTCCTAAATATACAGTAATGTGTACAATAGTGTTATGTTTTCAGCATTATAAACACAATACTGTTAGCTAACCATCATTATAGCAAGTTACTTTCAGACCTCAATACCTCTGGTATGACTGGGCTGCTGTCAAGTGTAAGCATACATATCATACCTCCCAACCTTCCCAAATTACTTGTTTTTTACCGAGTTTTGGGGTTCAAATACTGGGGTGCCACGATTCCCGAGTGGCACCCCTTCATTTCTGATTTTTTTCTTTATTTATTTTTTATTTTTTTCACACTGTTTTTTTATTTTTCGCTCTTTCACTGACGTCATCACATGAGCGGTGACGTCAGCTTGTCAGGGCTCCCAGCCTGTTGGAATTAAGTTTGTGCTGCACATCTGGTTCAAATGCTTTGCGAGCCGGAACGAACCAGCCGGAAAGGAAGGCTCGCTCAGCAAGGATTTTATTTTATTTAGAAGGGCTCAGCTGTTGCTTCAACAGACTTTATTTAGAGGGTATGCTCGGCAAGGATTTATTTAGAAGAGCTCAGCTGTTAGAAGGCTCAAACAGACTTTATTTAGAGGGTATTGAAGACTCGAATGGATTTGCTTGCTCTGGCTGGTGGCACGGTGGCAAGCTGAAAGGTTACTATGTTCAGAAAGGGCAGCAACAGGTAAGTTTTCTGGTGCGTTACCACACCAACTGGATTTGTTTAGGATTGTTCAGATACTTCATGGGCTTTACTCCCACCTCTGCCGGTCACCGCCATTTCTCGAACACTGTTCCCAATCTGGAGGAAGAGTAGCATGGTTCAAGAAAAGACAGTAGGTCAGTAGCAGGTCTGTTCTCCTCCTCTTGTCACATATCAGAGTCCTCTGGGACATGCATGCATCCAGCTTTGGTAGGTACTTGAGAAGTTAAGACAGATTAGTTCTGGATAAGCACTGTCGAATTTCCACAGCTCTGCACTTTAGCTGGTCTCTTGAATACCCTTCAAGCAGCAGCTGATTTCCCGTCTCTTACTTGCAACTACTGTTGCTGCTGCCGTTGCTTGACTGGGATGCCTGTAATGTTGAGCGGTGACATCAACACACACACACACACACACACACACACACACACATACAACACACACACACACTTTCAGCTTCCAGTAGTGGCTCGCATATTTTCCTGGTCTCAACTAACTCGTTAAAAAAATGTCTTCCCCGGAAGTTTGTATGTCACCAAGACAGAAAGAGGGATAAATACATAAAGGCAAAGCTGGTGACACCATTGGTCTATGCTGCAATTTGCAATGCATCCATTCTTAATACTTTCTATTTGTTGGTTTCATTTGTAAGTAGTCTAGTCTACCCAAAGACTCCCTTCAGCCACTACGAGCTAGTTATATGGGCAGAGACAGATGCAAATTTCCACAAATGACTCTCAGACAGGCAGATTTCATTTCATCTCGTCAGATGCTGATATATTTATTTAAAAGAACAAGTGACAGAAATAAAATACAAATGCTTAGGTCACAGGTGTATGCTAAGCAAAATAGTCTAATACATTATTTACAAGAAACACATTTGGAATAACCACAACAAAATGTACTTTGCAAAAATATGCTGTTTTTAGAATGAGTTACAGTTAGCAATACATTTACTCTAACTGTCTAACACCTAAATCTGAAGAACTTCTATTCAATCTGTAGTTAACTAAGGACCTCCCGAAAGCACATAATTGTTCCGAAATGACACACCTTGGTGCATAGGTACTACGTATCCAGCATTTTAGTAAAAATGCTTGCCCACAACTCATACTCTAGACCTCCAGCAAAATAAAGTGAAGTAAACACATAAAGATGGAGCATAGAATTTTATGATTAGATTTTCTGAGGATTGGTGAATGGGGAACAAATGTTTTAAGATGGTGCAAATAATGATTGAGTTATATTATATTATAACTATTACTATATCTTATAATTTGGGTCATACCTCTCAACAGTCTAGAATTTTTCTTAATTTCTCCAGTTTTCCCTTTTGGCCCTGTACCTCATAATAGTTTTGAATTTCTGGTAAATCACTGATGATCGCAGTCAGTCAATAATGTCAGACATTACATTACATCTTTTTTCTTATTCAGAAAATGCACTCTGGTGCCAAACATATTGTTCTATTAACTTTTAAAATTAATTAGAGTGATATTCAAAAATTGCTCCTGATTTTGGCCCCGACCCTCCATATTATTTTTGATTTGTCCTGAATTTCTAGGCAATGAAGTTGAGAAATATGGCTTGGGTCTAGGTTACAGAAATGTATTTATTTTGTACTGTACGTTATTTAATGTTTGTACAGAATTAGATGCAATATACTGATATTGATAGAAATATATAAGTGCAGTATTGAAGTGATGGAGTTAGATGACCATATTAAAGTTTAGTTTACATTGAGAATTAAGGAGAATGATCAAAACTGAGCCTGGGTGAAATGTTTTATTTTGGTGCTTGCTTGTGCATACTTGGAAGATGCTGAAGGGATGGATCACTGGGGGAAATGTTTCATTTTGTCGCATGTGCATACCTGAAAGCTGCTGAAGGGATGGATCTCTGGGGGAAATGTTTCATTTTGGTGCATCCTGGAAGCTGCTGAAGGGATGGATAGCTGGGTGAAATGTTTCATTTTGCCACTTGCTCATACTTGAAACTACTGAGGGGATGGATTGCTGGGGGAAATGTTTCATTTTGGTGCTTGTGCATACTTGCAAACATACTACTGAAGGGATTAGTGGGGGTCTGGGGGAAATGTTTCATTTTGGTGCTTGTTTATATTTAAAAATATTTGAAACTACAGAAAGAAATTAAGCTTTTGGCTTTTTGCTATGAGTCAATTTCTCATAAAATTGTAGTTTTCTGGCAAATCACTGGCAGCAGTGGCAGACCTCTGAGGACTGAACTGAAGCCAGAAAACAATGGCAGGTAGCTGACATTGTATTTGATTTTCAGACTTCATCCTTCAGAAAATTCATGCTATGCTATGAAAAATTTGTTCTGTCCACAGCACAGTCTATTTGGAAGAGCAGTATTTAAAAGTGTCACTGTATTTCTGTGCCTTTGTTTGGTCCCCCATGTCATTTGTGGCTTTGTTTAGACTTCTTGCTCTAACAGATTGAGAGGCAAAAAAGCCATAATATCGGCAGTCAATAACTAAATTAATTCTGTGGAGCTGTATGTGTGCCTTCTGGCTTCTGCTGATTTTAATCAATTACTGATGTGATGTTTGATGCAATGCATAATTTTGTTTCTTGTATCTCACAGACTGGCAGCTGCAGTTAAATTTAGTTTTGCACAAGTTCAGATAGTAATATAAATAAAACACTATTGTTCTTCTGTTTATTTTGTGTTTCATTATCATATTTTGGTTGTTTGTTCAGTTTGTGTTTAAAAGTTAGTATCCCACAATTCCAATGGAGTGGGCAGGGTTACATAATTGTGTATGTAAATTTTATATTAATCAGCATACAGATTTGCACCTATTTTTCATGGGCCTTGTCCGGATTTTTGATGTTTCTAGGTTGAGAAGTATGATACATATGTAGAATATATACACACATATGAATGATTGCTGGCTGCAATCTGATCAGTTCTACAGTGTCTGTCTTTTAGTAACTGGATAGTCTTCAAAGTGGTAAAGATATTTCTTAGCGGTTGGTAGTGTTAAAAGTAAAACATATCAGAATAGAGTGAAATAATTGTAGAAAGTTTTTGTATATTAACTATGAAGTTAGTAATAGTTTTCTTTTTTCTCTCACCCCACCCCTTTTCTTCTTTTTGTTTTTATTGTTTAATTTGTTTTCATTTTGTTTTGTTATGTATTTCTTTGTTTTCATTTATTATTTCTGATTTTGTTTGTATTTGTTGTTATATAATTTGTTTTTGTTATTTTTGTTATTAATATGTTTAATCTTTGTTTTTCTTTAGTCACCTATTTATTTGTATGTGTCTATTTTTTTTATTTTCATTTATTTGGTTTGTTTTTTATTTTATAATTATATGTTCATGTTTTTTTCATTACTACAGCACAGCAGGGTAGGCAGGTCCCCCATGATCCTCCTATTCTCACTCTACTGGCTACAGCACCAAGGACCAGCATATCTGGGCTGCAGCCTGGCAGCACCCCCTCTGCTCCTCCTGTACTTACTGGGCCCTCAGGTAGTTATGCCCTTCCTGTATCTTGTCTTGCATGTCCTGTCTGTCAGCAATTCCTTTCTCACCTTGACAACTTGCCTGCCCTCCATGCCTATGTCCCTTCCTCAACATTCCTGTCTCACTAAAAAAAGGGCACCTATCACCCCAAAAAAACATTGTTGCATATATTGTTCTCAATTTTGCGCACGTCTACTTGACACACTTGATTCAGTCTAGCTGGCTATACAACATGGTTATTTTGTTGTCACCTCTATCTCTGGAGGTGACAGTCCAAATTCAGTTAATATTGTATAAATCTGATCAGTTTTTGCTGTTGAAGAATGGATAGCTATGGTTCTTTCTTACACCCTTCCTGCACATTCCTGCCCTCCTTTCACTTTGTCTTCCCCCGCTTGCTCCCCATTTTACCACGTTCCTATCTTCCCCAATTCTATTCTTTAAAGAATCATTGTGCAATGGTGTGTGATGAGCACCATCACTAAACAACAGTAAAAGGTAGTAGTATCACTAAAAGTATGTAAAATTAGCATATAAAATTAGCATACACACTTGTAAAATTAATGCCTACACTCCATTTTTAACCCATTACCATCTGCCTCCAACGACAATGCATTAACCTATCCAGACTCAGAGTTAGTTCTTTAGCAGGTGCATCTTATACAATCAATATTAACTGTCATATGTTATGGTCGTATTCACCCTTTGTACTCCCCACTGCTTGCTCCCTATATCACCAATGTCATATTTTCAACATTAACTGTGTATGAAGCATCATACACAGTTAATACACAGTGTATGAAGCATCATTGCATTATAGACATTAATGTTTTACAAAGCCTTAGTGCGCAATCCCCTATTTATTTTTATAAAGCATGTGTGTGCCATGTGGTGCATCACACAGCCTCGCTAAGCAAGGCAAATAAAAATGTTAATAAATAACAGAAATGAGAATAGTAGGAAATAGTATTGGCTACAGCTTTATATGGAACCAGTTCTATGCGGTCAAATAAAGAACTTATCACTGTCTGAAGTCAATTGCTACCTGCAGCTAAAGAGTCAGTTAAGTAGTACGTGTATGCAGCAGCAGTGAAGTCTGCAATTTTCTACTCAGTGTATAAAATGCACCTGCTAATCAACTGAATCTGTGGCACATCTTTTAATACATTGGGCCAACAATATTTTGGTTCAGAAGGTACTGGTTTTGAATATATGTATGTAACAGTTTCACATACTTTTAAGTGTAAAGAAATATTATAAATTGGGATACTCATGAATCTGTGTCATCAGTTTTGTGGAACATGGTAGTGGTTTCAAATCCAGGGTTATATAATAGTTGTAATTGCTTTTCTCATAGACATGTGTCATTGAGCAATGCGGACTATCGTGCACCATCTCACACAGAGTCTCTAAAGAAGGAAGGGTATAGGAAAGAACCATATTTATTCATTTCTGCAACAGCAAAACCTGATTAATATATTATGACCATTACTTGAATTTGGATTGTCACCTCCAGAGACAGAAAGGTGACCACAACACTGTCATGTTGTATAGCTAACTGGACCAAATCAAGGGTGTCATGAAGACACTGGTGTGAAAAGGAGAGCAATGTATGGGATGATATTTTTTTGGGGACAAGTGCCCTTTTTTCCTTCTTGGCAGAGAGAGAGGAATGTTGGGATAGGGACCTAGGTATGTGTGGGTAAGGTAAGGTGGAAAAGTGAGGAAGCAATGTTAGGCAGACAGGATATAAAAGACGAGACATAAGGATGGTGAAGGACACAAGATGGGGGTGAACACCATGGCTGGAGAGATGGGGAGGATATAATAGGTTCATAGGTGGGTACTAGGCTATCAGCCCTTGGGCCTATACAAGCCTAGCCATAACAATTCCCTTGCTATTTACTTCCCTGGACCCCTGTCTAGCAGGGTAACTGATGTGATCCCCAGGGTGACTTTCCTATCTCCCATCAATAGCACATGGAGGTCACGTTTGGAGACAGTGAGAATAGAGTCCTCATCCACTGGGCTGTCATCACTGTCACATCACTGCACCAATGGCTGCATTGTCTGATGTCTGCATCTCCTTGTATTATTCAGAACAACTATGGAGAACAGTGTCTCCACCCGGCATAGGCATGCACCAACTGTGTGGCATACAATCCTACACACCAACCCTGGCAGTTCATCGTGGGTGATAAAATCATAATAATCTAATGCCACTGGTCCTAGACAGGATTACTGGCCTATACACTGGGGCAAAACTACCTAAGAGCCCAGGTAGTGCAGGGGCAGCAGAGGGGTTGCTACCAGGTTGTGTCCCTGATGCCCTGAGATATGGTGCCATAGCCAGTGGAGTGAGGGCAGGTGGCTCCCTGCTGTGCTGTGGAAAGAAAGGAAAACAAAAAAATAATATAATGGGCAGGGAGAGAGAAAAAAGGGAGAACGTTTGTAACATTATAAGTGATATGCAATGCAATGATACAATCATTTCACTATATTATGTTACCTTTATTATAAACAGTACAAACTGTAAACAAACTTTTTAATAATATGTTTGAATACCCAGTTGATAACAGATGCACACTATAGTACAGATATCAGCCAGTAATGCTTGATGTGTGCATATATTACCCATATGCAGGCTCCAGTTATACTAATTACATTTTCCAGCATTCTATGTCTGCCACTGTTTGAGACGTTTGCAGTTACAGTTCAATAATGATGAAAACATAACAGTACTCGTTCATTTGGTAATTGTGGTATTTGAACCTACAACAGCTGACTGCTCTCCACAGCCAAAGTGCTCTGTGTTCCCACAGAGTACTGCATGCATACTTTTCTTGTAGAGTTGTGAGATGTATGCTCTATTTTATAGTACTGATTCATAGGCCCCAAACTCTTATAGCAATAAATGTGGACAAAGTCATATGGAATAGGGGGCCAAAGTCCGAAAAATAAGGATGACTCTTACATACTTGCTCTTACAAACTTATTAATCTGATACAGTAACAGGTTTTGCACTTGCATGACTTTTCTGAAGGGTCTGTGGGGCGAATCTCACATGTCTGACAATTAGTTAGTGATGTCATTCCTCAACCCTTATGCAATTATGTGACTGAAAACCACAAGTATATCTGTAACTTTGCAAAGACTGGACAATCTGTAGAAATCTGTACAGTTGTCAGGTATTACATACCAACTAAGCCTATACCTCATAACCTCTTACAGCCACATATGTAGACCAAGTGATAAATACTGGGGGTACAAAGGTGCACAAATAGCGACATATTTTACATATTTTTCTACAAACCTGGAAAAGTGATTCAATAACATGCTGTGTCATAGCATAGATGTTCTGAATGGTATGAAGTATGAGACACAAATGTAATTTTCTGACTGCAGTCCTCAATGCTTTGGCTAAGATTTGCCAGACAAACACTTTATGAGAAGCAAACCAAAATTGTGAGGCAAGAATATGAACATTCTGCAAAACCCATACAGTTCAGAGATATTACAAAGGACTGTTTACCTTTTAATGCTACAATAACAGTACTGTTGTGATGCATACATACCACATGCTGCTTGCTTCCTTGCCAATCTACTTTGTTGGGCTCTTGCATTCAGATCACAATCTCCCTCAGCTGTGGAAAATAACAGAACAGAACAGAATACCATTATGAATACCATGCTTGACTACATGCAGCTTTAAACTATTACAAGTAATGTCTGAAAGTTATACTTACACATCAGTGGGGTGCCACCAGTCTGACATTCTTCGAGTCAATGGTTGAGGGTAAGCCTTCTCCTTATCCTGAGGTCTTGGTATTGGTTCCTACACTGTTCATCAGTGCGGGGGATACGAGTAGCATTGGTCAGAGCCTGGGCCAGACTATTTCATGCCTCTGTCCTTGATTTTGAACCACAGTAGTGCCTCTATAGGAGCTGGGGCCCATGGTTATTCACCAGGAGTCCAACAAACACTCTGGACTCCTGGGCATCCCACCTTTGAGCCCTAAATCTCAAACTCTCATCAGAAATGCCTTCCATGTCTGTCACAAAGCAAGTCCAAATTAGAATGATATTTTCCTATCAACTGCATGTATGACATTTACTCAGAGGGACCACTTTCTGATTTGGCAACATTTGAAAAAGCTGCATGTCACTTACTGTCATGCAAACAGGGTGCAGAGGGTGCAACACGTTTTAGAGATGGTTAGCAATACAGAAGTTTGGTAACTAATGCAATTTCTATGTTATTTGAGACACAAAGCAGTTTTAACTTTTAACGCTACAATAACAGTACTGTTGTGATGCCTCCATACCACAAGCTGCTTGCATCCTTGCCAATCAAATTTCATGGGCTGTATTGGTCCAATGGGAAGGGCATACCAACCGATATAGCAGAAATATACTTGCTTGAACATAGTACACATTATACCCACACTCATACTTTTACTATTAACTAGACAATACATAGATTAATAAATAATTACATAACTGACACAATATTACTGTGTCAGTCTTAAGTCATATAAATATTATATAAGCTATACTAGGTCACCTGCAATAAGTGAGAGTGTCTATAATGTAAATTAGTACAACACTGAAATTGAATGAGATATGCTGTATTTGAACCCTGGACCATATGGGTCTTAGTTCTGCACTGATAGCTATTGCAGCATGAAAGATGGGAAATCCTTTCTCTGTGCACCATTTCATTGCTAAATTCTGCAATGTCACAACAGTAAAACAAAGACTGCACACTTTGTGCTCAAACCCAGGACCATGCAGAGTTGAAACCTAGATTAATACCTGCTGCCACAGAGTAAGTTACATAACATCCCCTAAGTTAGTATTCATTGTTAAGTTCTCGCTGTTAACCGCAGCACAATGGCACTTAGTGGGTTTATGCAATGCACAATTACATTACTAGTAAGCATCCAGTTTCTATTTTTGGCTGTCTGGGTCCTGTCAGCTACCTGAGTGGTCCAGCTGTCCATTTCACTCAATGCTGCTCCACACACAAAAGTAATTATTATAGCCAAACCTGTTTGTGCTTAGAGGAGCATCACACAAACAATGCAACCCACAATTCACCCCCATCACCCATTAAAGTAAGACAGAAGGTGAAAGAAAATAAGGGAAAATACAGTTTGTTACTACACAGGAGGTATGTCTGAAGAGGTCTGTACTTCCAATCTCACTCCAATGCACCTTCAGAAAACAGGATAGGTGCCTTATCTCTGTTGGTCACATACACACACACAGCTTGGCAACAAACAACTTTAAGTTGTCCATCACACAACAATCATTCACAATGTATTTTAACTGATATCAAGCCATCAGCTGTTATTTATACATGTATTATATGAAACAGATTTGTATGTACTGCACTTAGTGTTCACACAACCTGTTAGAACTATTGCTTGAAATTATACCAATCTGTGTTGTTTGGCCATTCAGCAGTTATCTGACCAGTATAGGGAGATATGCAGTTTGAAAACCCGTCTACCTCTTTCTCCTTACACTGTGTGTATATATTAACTGGGAATAGTATGCTATGCAGTTGTCAGCAAATGAAGGCCAGTTGGATGGCACAAACAACCTTACACTGCTCTTTTGGTGGTGGGAGTAAAGGTGAATTCCTGTTATGGCACATGTAAGGGTACACTGTTCTTTTGAGGGGGTAGGCCATGAAGTCATGTTGTGGTACAACTTCTCTACATAAAGAGTTTCCATTACAAACATATGAGACTAAACTGAGGCCATGCACTGATCACCAGTACTTTGGAGAGTTATGAATGTGTGAATCTTGCATGGCTGAAGACTACTACTTTCTAATGGACACATACAAGTGAAATAACTCTCTGCTATCACATGTTACTTGACTTTCTGTACACATCTGTAAGTGCTAGGGCATTCACTAGACTGCACTGTTATTTTGGGTGGGTGAGCATATTATACTTACTGCTATGGCACAAACAAGGATATGTTTCTCTTGTTAGTCTCCCTGTTTTGCATCCTCCATTTTTTTTTATTTTAGAAATATGCAGACATGTTCATGTTTATCCAGAGGAGAATACTGACAGCTTTCCTTGACTGCTTTATCTGTAAACAGTTAATCTGTAGTCATGTGATCATCATGTATTATCATTCTTTTGCCTCATGGGACACAATATGTCTGCTGATTGTAGGACCACATTTACAGATGCAAAGAATAATCTGATAATTGATGCCTTAAGGCAACATGCTGCTGTGCTGCTGTCCAGAGGCGGACCAGTGTGGCTGAGTGTACAGCCTTCTGGGCTGAATTAGTGGCCAACATTAACACCGTTGGGTGACACAATCACACATATGAGCAGGTGAGGCACAGAGCAACAGATATGGTAAAAGCTGCATGTAGGTGTGCAGCTGCAGTGGCACGTAATCATCAAGTCACAGGTGGAGGCCCTGCTGCAGAACCCCCTCTAACTGCCACTGAGGAATTCCTGGTAAACATTGCCATCCAGGAGAGCTCCCAGCAATCCATGGCACATTATGTTCTTGATGTGGGCGCAATTCCTGAATCCTAAGAGGAGCATTCAGGTATGTCGAAACTATGTTCCCCTGCAGCTTTTTTCAGTTTTTGTTATTGGTTATTGCTTAGTACATTTTTATTAATTTAACTACCTGTACTACCTCGAGTATAAGTGTGTTATTCAGCTCGGTTTAATTTTGCAAACTGCCAGTTCTGTGTTTTTGTCTATTTATCAGTGCTGCTGCTTTTACTGTACTCACTTCCTGCTGTTGTGATTATTATTTTTTTAATTTTCTACTCTCTCCTCCCTACCAGTGGCTACTCCTTCTCTACTTGTTGCTCTGCCAGCTCTTCTACCAAAACACAGTTCTCCAATGCTAGTTTGACTGCCCAGCTGTTTTTTTTCCAACTGCCACAGCCCCGTGAAACTGCCTCTAAGGAAAAGCAAACTTCTCCCAACTGTGCATGTAGGTGTCCTCTCTAGTGCATCTCATTCTAAATACTACAGATGTTAAATATTTCACTACCTTGTCCATCACCAAATACTGTGCAGCTCTCACTGCTTTGTCTTGTTTTATTTTACTACATAATAAACACCAGTAGTGACTGCTGAGACCCCCCCTCACTCTAGTAATACCCTTTAATATCTCACTCCAGAAAATATTCTCCCTTGCTTTCTTTACTTAGTATCCTACAGTTTGAAAGCTCGTCTCACTGTGCAATCTCGTAGCCTTCTCTACAATAATCTCCTCTTTGTTTTTATATTTTGTCCTCAGTTTTCTTTTTCCCAATCTGGTTTCATTCCTACTTCTACTGATTGTTTCTGTGCATGCTTACCTTTCCAGGCTCAGCCCACTCACGCCACTTCTCTACCCTACTCCCATTCCCACCCACCCCACTTTCATTACTTTTAGTCTCTATATCCCTTGATCCAACCCTTCCCTCTTCTAGCAATTATCCAATTCCAGCTTTTCCATCCCCCATCTTAACACTCTACCCATTCATTTTTACCTCCCTCACTCAAACTCCACTCCCCACCTATTACACCTTAATTGCTTATACACTGGTTCCTTTACTACTAACTTCCACCTCCTCTTACTCTTCCTATAGTATCACTAACAGAACTAATACTACTTATTACTATCACTACTTCTAAAAGACACCCCACCTACTTCATTTCATCTCATAACCCTACATATCCCTACCACTCCCATACTCATGTATCTCACTCACTTTATATATCCTTCTATCCCATTGCCATCCTACTGTTCTACTTCTCATGCCTTACCTCCTATCATACATTTACTCACCTGCATACACTCTCCACACTCACTTCTCCAGTGCTACACAACGAACCCCATTTGCCCTTCCTCATATCTCCATCACTCTTCCATGCCTCACAACCCCTTCTTCATAAAAACAAAATATTCTCTTACAATGCTACATCCCCCAAACCTAAGTACAAACCATATTGTCTCTACCATCACTCTTGAAAACCAACCCTCCCTCATCCTCCCTACTTTTAGATGGTGACATCCACACCAATCCTGGCTCTTCCATCACTCTTACTAAATCCTCCAACACAACTTGACAACTCTCTATATACACTATTAACATACAGAGTCTACTTAGAAATGCTACAGAGCTACATTCTTGGATCACCCACTATTCTCCTCAGATCTTAGCCCTATCTAAAATTTGGTTAAAACCTCACATCTCTGATACAGAAATACTACCTTCCCAACACAATATACACCTCCTAGATAGAGTTGCCAAAAAAGGTGCTGGAGTAGCGATTATGTACTCTGAGCACCTCAATCTATCCTGCCTACATATAACCCCACCTAATTTCCACCCAGCTGAACTACTCATTCTCAACTGTCACCTCAATCCCTCAAATATATATATATATATATATATATATATACCACCAGGAAACAACATTCCCCTCCTCAAGTCAATCCTATCCTGGCTGTCATTGCATATCCACTATGAAGCCATTCTGCTTGGTGATGTTAATATTGACTGGCAGAAACTACCTTCTTCCTCCTCTTCCTTCCACATTGACCTACATGGTTCCACTAATGTATCACAGCTCCCGCTCACTTCACTAAAAACAATACTAATAGCTCCACTTTATACTGGATTCCCACCTCTACCTTCCCTTTATCACAACCCCAGTACCCTACCTGACTCACTAAGTGACCATTTCCCTATATGTATCCAAAGACATACTTCCCAGGTGCCTAAATACCACCAATACAGAGACGTTCATAACCTTTCTTCTTTCAATGCTGAAACATTTAATAACTTGCTCAATTCTATTAACTGGAGCCACTTGAAATACCTTCCCCTTAATGATGCTGTTCTAACTTTTAATCGCACTTTCCTTGAGATTCTCGATTCTGTAGCTACTTTAAGAAAAATTAGAATCAAAACAACATTCTCTCCTTGGCTCTCCAAAGATACCCTAACTCTTATGAAGCAAAGGAACAAGTATTGGAAACTATAGCCTATAACTAAATCTATAACAGTCTTACAAAAATATAAAGAATTCTGTAACCTTTCTAAAAAACAAATCAACAGATTTCTACGGTAATGCCCAATTCATCCATAACTATAATCCAAAAAAATTCTGGAACTCCATCAATAAAATCCTGGTCAACCTGCCACTCCCACCCCCTATCACAACAATACTCCCCAAGAAACTGCCACCTCACTAAATTAACATTTCATTAAATCAATTCAAATAACTACCAATACCTGCCAAGGTCAAGTCTTGTCTCACACTACACACACACTGTAAGCAAAAACACCCCCTTCTCTCCACTCTGTCTCCACCACTTACATAAAGTCTCTTCAACTCAAACTAAAACCATGCTTTCCCTCATCCGACAACCTCCCTCCACTCTTTCTTAAACTTGCAGCCCACTCTATAGCCTACCCTGTCTCAATTCTAGTAAACAGATCTATCCAAGAATCCACTGTCCCAGATTTATGGAAATCTTTCTATACCATACCACTACACAAAGGAGGTAACTCCACAGACCCAACTAACTACAGACCCATTCCCATTCTCTGTCCTCTCTCCAAAATCCTAGAAAATGTATTCATAACTAGCTGCTAAAGTACCTAATTGATGAAAACCTATTAACCCCTTCTCAATATAGCTTCAGGCTAAACCATAGCGCCTCCACAGCCTTCCTATCCTTCACTCACATTACTAATGAAGCCAGGGACAATAATAAGCTTGTATCTTGCCTTATCCTCGATCTCTCTAAAGCTTTAAATATTGTATCCCATTCCAAACTACTTGCTAAACTATTTGAACTTAACCTCTTTCTCCCACTATCATTCTCTGGTTCTCAAGTTATCTCTCAAACAGACCCTAGTCTGTCAGATGGCAATGCACTTGTTCCACTTTAATACCTATCCAGACTGGCATTCCTCAAGGCTCTATCATTGGTCCCCTCCTCTTCAACATCTTCACTAATAACCTACAGTCCTCCTGTACTACTTCTACCCTAATACAATACGCTGATGACTCAACTCTCATCTCTGCCTCATTACAATATATCTAACTTCCTGTCTCTCACTCAAACTGCCTTCTCATCTGCAGAAAAATGGCTAACTGATCACCAGCTTATAATTAACCCCAAAAAGACTAAGCTCCTTCTATTTCTCCCCAAGTCCCTCTCCCACCACAAATCTGCATTCACTATTTCTTCTCTCAGTAACACCCTTACCAAACCTGAACTGCATACCAAACTATTACATACTATAATCGATGACCAGCTTAAATTTGACATTCATATTCAACACTGTATTAAAAAAACTAATTAGAAACTAGGTATTCTCTTTAGAAATAAGAAATCCCTACATCCCAGCTCCAATCCAACTCTAGCACAAGCCTTCTTTCTTCCATGTCTACTCTATGCCTCACCTGTCTTTATTCAACTCCAGTCATCCCTACTAACCAAACTCAAGCAAACCTATAACAATATAGCCAGATTTGCCTCCAATCAGTCATATAAATCACATCACTGCCTGTCCCTAAAACAACTTTATTGGCTTGAATTCCCTCAGCTCCTTCTTCTATCCCAGCTACAGTTTGCACATGTCTTACTTAACAAACCGTCTGCCTGTCCCTCTCTTTCTTCCATAGTATCCCTTTACATCCTAGCTCGCTTACTTCATAGCTCTGATCAGCACCTTCTAGACATCTGTAAACCAAATGGAAGTATTGGCAAACTCATGTACAAAAACTCAGTATCCTAGCTTGGAATAAGCTTCCTCCTAAGAGCCGTACCATTAATAGTAGCAGCTCCTTTAAAAATGAAGTTAAAAACTATTTCCTGAACTCACCACCCTGCCCTTGTCACAATCCTCCCTAACTTTCATCTCCCCTTTTATTTCTTAGATGTCACCACTCTGCTGCTATTCGAAATATACTGATCATATTCCCTCCAGTCTTGCTTATGCAAACTTAACTTGCTTTCTCCTGACCACCTACCCTCTGAACATGCTTATATATGTATATATATATATATATTTGCTAAATTACATATGTTTGTTTAGATGTACTTTCCATGTATATTTTCTTACCTGATTTCTTTATATTCACACTGCATCTTTTGTATTCCTTCTTTGGCACTTTTACGATGCATATATTGTATATCTTTTGCATTCCTTCTTTGTACTTTGTGATTTCATAAATTTGTATGTTATAGTTTTCATAAATCTGTATGTTGTATGTTTGAGCTTTTCTCCTTGGGTTTCCACTGAAAAAGGGCCACCAGGCTCAGTTGGACTAACACAGTCAACAAATGTCAAACATATACAATAATGTTTCTTTAGATGATTAATAGGATACTGTGGCATTGTGACTTCATTAATGTATATGTCTGTGTCAGTTGTTTGTTGGGTGGGTGGATTTAGGATTGTTACAGCCAGAAGCTTAATTTGAAGTTGTCAGCCACATTTGTGTTGACATTTGAGGTACTGCAGATATAGAATTGAAAATGTATTGCACCCTGTTTTACTGTTAAGTGTGATGCTGTTGTCATTACCTCTTGCTTTACTTATTTCAGGACTGTCAGGAATACAGAGATGCAGGCCTCCTACAGATGGAATGTCAGTATTGCAGATAAATCTCAAGATATCCCATAATATGTCCTCTCAGGCCTGTTGTATGTATTGCTGTACTGTCTGTATTAGTCACAGCAGTGTACTTCTTTTTAGCATATATTGCAGCATAGTAGTGCAGGCATTAATGTATTCCTGTGTTTCTCCATGTTTATCACAGGTGAACATGACAGTGAGAGTGTGGGTACTCTGAAACCTGATGTCAGTGTCTCAACAAACATTAATGATGATGGTGGCCAAACTGAGGCACTGTTGGGGGTGGAGAGGTTGCATCTGGCACAGAGTTTGACATCCAGTGATCCCCTTCATTTTCCCCAGATGCAGTCAGTAGGCCTATGCCTACCCAGTCCATTGAGGCCAGAAATATTGGGCAGGTTGAGGACAAGGGCATTGATCAGGGGAGTATGGCTACTGCAGCGTCAGTACCTGTTGAATGTCTCTGTAGCCAAAGCGTTGGCAAAGTGTCACACAGGTGGGTTGATAGGGGTGCTCAGAGGAGGCCTGCTGTCCCTCCTCCACCTGGTGCAGGTGTCTCTTCCTGTGTCAATCAATGAATGTTTAAGGCCATCAAGGAGGCACAGGCATGTTCTGAAAGGCTCTCCAGACAAATGCTCAGGGTTCTAGATGTGTCACAGTCTGACATCTGTGACTACCTCTACCATGTAGCTAATTCAATGAATTGGTTGAATGACATGTTGCAACATGGAGTGTCTGTGATTGAATGAGGCATTGATGACACATCTGCTGGGAGGGGGACATCATCCATGTGGGAGTAGATCAGCAACTCCATCTGCTGCTAGCCAATGTGGCAGTGCCCTATCATGCTCCTGTAGTGGCAGTACTTCCCCTGTACCATCCAGGAGAGTGCTGTCCACACGTAGTTGTGGCAGGCTATGGGGTCATGTCCCTGGGTGTTCCCATGAAGGGAGCACATCCAGCAGACAATAGTCACATTCAGGTAGTAGCACTGCATCTGACCTTGGGCATGGAGGTGCCAGTGCATCTCCTGGCAGAGCCAGGTCTCATGGTTGGTAGTGATGATGATGAACTGACAACTCTGCCATGCACAGCTCACACCTGTCCAATGTACCAGAATGTAGAGCTAGCACTGAGCTTAGCTGTGTTCATGTACACTGTCACACACCACTTTCACACGGAGGACCCCTACAGACATGCATACATAACAGTTACATAGTTCAGCCTGCCTGCTTCCCCATTCTTACACACATATACTCACCAACCTTTGTTGTCAGGCTAAGCCTATTGCCCCCCACAACACCCTGTGCAAGTAATGATAACTGTGCTTTATCCCTGATTTCTCTTTTTTGGTTTCAGGGAAACTAAAGCTTTGTGTCTGATGCACAGGGTGCTTAGCTACATTATTGCTTAGTATATCTACATTTGTGTTGTTTAAATGTTAATTGTACCTGTGAATTATATTTACCTTGACAAGTTGTGCAATGAATAGTATCATCTTTTCACTACATTATAGTATATTCTCGTGTAAGAGTTATGAACTCAGCAACTGCAATATGTCTTTACTTTCTAAGTGTTCTCTTTAATGATTATCCACTACAAATGTATGGTGCCCATCATAAGTCTGGCCATCACATTCATATCTCTGGAATGCATGACAGCAGTGTAGTATAATTTCATCAGAACAGTGCACTATTATGCTCTCGGTTGCATGTAGCTCACCAGAAACATACATCTGCAGGAAACTCCACAAGGTTTTCTCATCAAGCTGACACAGAGCCTATAAACCATGCCATGATGTATGTGTAGAGATTAAAACATGAAACTTTAATCTGTGTTGTATCACATGGTATGATGTCTGCCTGACATCTAGGCCACTGTCTGATCATGCCCTGGTGAGATACATGCATATATAGTACTCTGATATAGCTGATGCCATCAGCATTCTCTGTTGAGCATATTGGAATAAAAGTGTCCCACTTGCTGGTGTAAAATTCTGTCTGTAATATTAGGTTACAGCTGACTCACACACATGCACACAGTTGACTGCAGTGAAAATAGAACCCATACCTATCTAAGTACACAGACTACAGAACTCAGTACCTTACACAAGCACCAAAGTACAAGCCTGACTTGGAGTGTGTCAATCAACACCTTATAGCTGATGACAACATCTGTGTCTGTTAAGGACGAGCTATGTGCCCCAACTGCTGGTGTAAAATACTGTCTGTAATATCAAGTTACAGCTGATTCATGCACACAGACACACACAGCTGACTGTAGTGAGATTAGAACCCCTACTTATCTGAGTGCATAGACTACAGAACATAGTACTTAACGCCCACACCACAGAACAAGTCTAACTTATACAGCAGTGCAGGTGAACTAACAGTAGATTACATCAGGCCCTGTAGGAGACAACAGCTTGGGAGGCTAGTATAGAATGACTGTGTAGGGATGAGCATCTATCAAAAAAATGGTCAACTATACTATTGGAGAGGTAATTGTAGGATACCACTTATACTCTGCTGCTTAAAGTCACACACACCCAGTTGACTGCAGTGACATTAGAACCCAAATCTATCTATGTGCACAGACTATGGAACGCAGAAGTTAACACATGTACTACAGAATAAATCTGACTTATATAGGACTTATATAAGAGTGCAGGTGAACTTATAGTAGATGACATCAGCAGACCCTCTGAGAGACAACAGCTTGGGATGCTGGTATGGAATAACTTTGTAGGGATGAGCAGCTATCTAAAAAATGACCAGCCATGCCATTGGAGAAGTAACTGCAGGATAGCACTTCTATTCTGCTGACTACAGATACACATACACCCAGTCAACTGAAATGAGAACAGAACCACTACCTATCTAAGTGCACAGACTATGGAATGCAGTACTTGACACACATGCCATGGAACAAGTTTGACTTATACAGGAGTGCAGGTGAACCTATAGTAGATGACATCAGCAGGCCATGTGAGGAACAACAGCTTGGGAGGCAGCATAGGCGCATAGGGTCATAGAGTCATATGAGGCTAATAGCGGCTTAGAATCCTAGCTGTATAACAACACAAGTACCCTTAGTGAGCATATTTGGGTGTTTGAGTTTAGCAGAGCAAGGTTGTGAGCACCACCAACTGGCACTGTCCATTTGGGAGGACACAACTTTATAAATTACACTTTGTCATAAGGGTATATATGGTCGTGTTTAAAAAATAAACTGAGACCCCAGGGCTGTAATGCTTGTCGGTGTGTGGCCAACACATTGACTGAAATAAGACAGCATCATATACACATGTCCATGTTACATTGGGCCATATGTCTCAACTGTTTATAGCATGGAATCTGGACAAACCCATGCATATTGGGTTGAAAGAGGATCAAACATAGGGAAACATTTTACATACTGCTTTTGGAAACTTATACAGTTGATAGAATAACATGTTTTGCATTAATGTGAATTGTCTGAAGGGTAGGAGTTTTGAAATTCAAATGTCTATCATTCTGTTCTGGCTTCAGTAGTCAAGTGTTTTCAAATTATTTGCCAGAAAGCCAACTTTTTATAAGGAACAAGGCAAAAATGTGATGGCAAAATCAGGACATTATACAAATATCTAAAGAGTTGAAAGGTGTGCATTGGGCAGCAGATTTCCACTATGGTTAACTAAGTGTATGCACATGCGAGATACAGCTGTTTGCATGTAGGTAAGCGGTACGCTAACGTGAGCTGCACTGCTAATCTGTAACAGTTACTCCACTCTAGGTTTTTGCAATGGCCAAAAGCATTGATTGAATGTATCTGGTTTCTATGTCTGCCTGTCTGTTTCCTAGGTGGTCCAGTATTAGCAATGCCGCACTTCACACTAGCCACATAAACCTAGCCAAACTTGCAGTCATTTTTTTGCACTATGTGGCGCATCACATAAACAGTGGAATAAAAAAAAAAGAAAAGTGGGAAAATATATTGAAATGGAGACCTACCTAAACTGAGCAAAATGCAAGGTATGACATACACACTACAAAATTATAGTGCATATCAAAAATTTCTACATAGTTCAGAATTTGAACTGTCAGATCACTGCAGATTTAGAAAACAGAATGGATGCCTTAGCCCTCTTTGCCATACAAACAGCTTTGCACCAAAGAACTGAAGTCATTGTTCACACATACAAATGCATTAGAATGTACACTGCTATGAGATCTTCAGCTGTGACCTGGACTTTTAACCCTCTTTATTATATTTGGACATAGTGCACTTACTGATCACATGACCTGTTAGGATTCTGTTTTCAGATATACAGCTTTATCTTACCTGTTTGTGTTTCTTGGTACTTCATCAGTTATCTGAGCAGTACCGTGAGACATTCAAGTGTGTAACACAGTCAGTATCCTTGGCCTTAAAATGTGTGCAGATATTAACTGGGAGTTATATGATATGCATTCACCAGCAAGTTAAGGCCAAGTTGGATGGCACAAACAGCCATATACTGTTTATTTGGGGGGACCATTGGTGAGTTATTTTTAAGGCATAAGCAAGGCTATACTGCTCTTGGAGGGGGGGGCATGTACTGTTATGTCATAAACAAGCATAGCCTGTTCTTTGTGAGTAGACAAAGTTGATACTGATATTGGACAAACAAGGATATGATGCTCTTGTTACTCTCCCTGTTCTGATTCTTGCCTGTTGTTTGATCTTGGGAGGATTATGAAGCCAGAAACTGCAATGTGTATCAGTACTGTCTAACTTCTCTCTTTACCAATTTTCCAGTACAAAGGTATGTTGCAAATATAAGGCCATGTAGTAAGCATCAGTATACTTCATAGGTGGGACTGTGTCAATCTTTGAAACATGAGGCCTATTAGTTACTAATGGACACATATGAGTAAAGTAAAGGTCTCGCTGTTGTCACATGTTAAACTACTTTGTGCGCAAATCCACAGAACTATTTACATAATTACTGTTCCAACTTACTAAATACCAGGGTACGCCATAATATAATTCAAAAACTATACTTTAGGTTTATGACTTACTTTGCAAATGCAGCAGTGAACACATTTTGAGTTCAGGGATGACTCTGCCTGATGCAAGGAGCACACAGCCAGGACATGGGGAGGTACAGGTTTTGTGAGGTGCCTGGCATCACTTTTACTATCTGTGCAAGTAGGAGAAGGGTATTAGACACCTAGGTGGTTAGTGAATGTGCTATGTGTTGTCTTTAGCCAAAGCAAGGGAATACTGAGCATGCCTATTCTGCCTGCAGGCACATCAGCTGGTGGTTCCTCCTCTGAGACCTCCACTGACTGTGGATGTGGTGACCTAGCCATTGGTGGGGGATGTGTGCCTCTGAATTATACTACAGGGCTCCACTAGATGAATCTAAGCACTGGAACTGTGACTTCAACAGTTCAAACACATGCTCTATGATACATTTGGTTTGGGCATGTACCTCATTTTGGCATTCTTCTGTAGGTGTTTGTGCATTTCTGATGGGTGTCATCATCCACGGTTCCAGTGCATAGCCAGCATCCCCTAGTAAATGGCCCATTGGGATCTCCCCCCTAGCAAACATCAGATTCAGCTGTGATGCGCACCAGATGTGGGAGTCATGATAACTGACAGAGTTGCCAGCACATGCATTCAAGATTATTCCATGGACATTGCACAAGACGTGGCAGTTAATGGAGGTGTATCCTTTGTAGTTAATGTAGATTCTACCCTGTTCACCAAGTGGTGCCTTGATGTATACATGAGTGCAATCTATGGCACCCAGTACTTCAGGGTAGTGCACTACAAGGTAGAACTGTTGCAAATTGCTAGCCCTCTCCTCAGAACTATAGGGGAAATATATGTGCTGACTGTCATATATGGGCATAGCATCCAGGAATTGGTAGAGATCCTGGATGCTGATCCCTGTGACAAACCCATCGTGTCCCCACTTGATCTTTGAAAAGTACCTGTAGCTAATATTCTAAGGGCAATAGATAACTTAGTTTCCACTGGGATGGGTTCCCCTCAATTGGTTTTGGCTTTGAGTTGAGGGTGGGAGAGCTCACAGAGTTCTAGTAAGGTATCCTTGTCCAGCTTGTAGCTCTCTACAATCTCCAGGTCATGTAGCATCTGCTAATGTACCCATGACCTGAACATTCTTCTCCTTCACGGCTTAGGCCTATTGTCATCAGCACCAGAAGTATTGAGGGTCTTCAGCCTCTAGCACATACAGATGTAGAATAGCTGCAGCAGCTCCTAGCATTGTGTCAGTTAAAATTTCCTTGTCTCTACTCCAATGGTATTGAAATATTTAGTAAAACAAAATGGAGTTTACATAGATGCTTTATAGCCTGTAGAATAGCTGCACCATGTTTGATTGGTTCATGAAAATGGAGTTCACCTGCTTATACCGTAATTAGCAAGTATTACACACACCTGCTGCTTGCTCATCATTGTGCTAGGTGCACCTACATGCACCCCTGTGCACCCCTGTGCAGTTATGCATAAATAAAGTAAGCACAGCAACATTCTAATTGCTTTCCTTCATTCCTGTGATACCATGCAAACATTCTGTATAAAAAGGAAAGCTTGCCCACCCTGTACTTGAACCCAGGACCTTCTGCATTCTAGCCCTATACATACATGTGGTGCCACTGGACTACAAAAAATATTTGAAATGGACATTGAAGACACATTTTACAACAAAATTCCGAGGATGACCTACAACCTGTGATTTGTGCATTGTTTACATACACTTTCACCCTTCACAGACCAACCTGTACAGCTTTGAAAGTGTAACCTGACACACACACCCTGATGTTGTTACTCACTATTGACATCTATTGAAAACAAAAACACCATGGAAGTACCTACATGGAGTGAACATCCATATAGCTTATCTTTTTTTGGGATTCAACAATACCAATGAGTTTTTACCTAATTTGTATCTTCACCATGCTGACAGCCTGGAATCTATACAGTTAGTAGCTGTGTCAGAGAAGAAACTGCATGGGAGCACAATGTTGTAAACACAAGGGAAGCTATTCCTTTACTCATATATATGTTACATACTACATATGCTTACAGTACAATATAATATATAATAGTCTATTTCAGGATGCTCAAACATTGTAGCAGCCTGTATTATGCACAATTACATTTTCTTTTGACAGTGGGGGAGCAAAGGTGCATTTATGCCATGGCCCTTACAAATGTATTTTTTTATTTTTGTAACTGATATTCTAGCATCCACATTATGTAATTAGGTCATAATACGTGTGGAGATACATGCTGAGGTCAGTTCTGTACAAAATTTAAGAGCTTTTACTTACTCTTGCTTCCATGTAGACTTTTATCCATGGCTGTATTTGGAAAGTTTCAGAATACATGGCCAACACAAATACAGCGTATACACAGTTACTTTAGAGGTAGTTGAATCACTCCACAGTGTTGATTTGCTTTATTAGCATAAAATTCAGCTACTTGTGCTGCAATTTGCATGCCATGGAAGTTTCCTTATTTGCATGTGTGTGAGTGCCACAGCACGGAGTTTACTGAATCTAAAACCTGTTGCATAGCACCACGACACACACACAGTAAAAATTAGTATGTAGACTTTCATTAATCCCCCCATAACTTTTTGTTAAACTGACCTACAAATGTTCTACAGTCTATCTGCTATGAAAATTATTTTGGCAGAAAGGCAACATAACAAAATAGATGAAATACTGAGGGATCTGCTAGGAAATCTGTAATCAAGCAGTAAATGCTGTAATGTAATATTTTTTTTATTATTATTACACTTTTTTAATTTCACCAAATCTTTTAGGTTTCTAATACCATGGCAAGAATGGACCCCATTTCTAAGTCAAAGTATGATTAAAGTTCACAAAATTAGTATTGTTTCAGTCTTTGATGTCAGCCAGAAGTACTCTTCATCGTACCCACAATGTGCCCAGTAATGACTCCTTCTGCAGTTTGTACAGAGTTACATAGATCGGTAACATATCTAAATATGATTTTAAATTCTTTTTTATAAGACCCGTTGCTCCTACTACTACTGGAACTGTCTGGGTATCTTTTTTCCACATTGCTCTAGTTTTTGCCTGCAAATCCTGATAATTTATGACTTTTGTTTCTTTGTAGGCAAGACACTGTAATCACTGGGTGTAGCAATTTCAATGATCAATGCTACTTTTGTCTTCTTTTCGTGGACCAGTATTTCTGGTTTTCTTGCATCTATCTTTTAAATGTTTGGTAATGGGCAATTCCATCTGATGTAGACCATCATTTTCTATGATGTTTTGTGGCTCATGTTTCCAGTGTTTTTCAGCTACTTCAGTATTATAATGTTTGCACAATCCCCAGTGCAACAATCTTGCCACATTATTATGGCTTTCAGTATACAGTCCTTCTGACATCAGTATGTCATAACCAGCAACAAGGTGTGCAACTGTTTCCAATTCTGTTTTATAAAACCTACATTTGTCTGTTTCTCCCATTTGTTCAATTTACTTTGTAAATCAACATGTACGTAGTCCACTATCTTGGGCCGCCAGTATTAACCTTTTATCTTTTGGTTTGAATTTGCCTCTCCTTAACCATTCCTGCGTTCACTCCTGATCAACATGAGGTTGTTCCAGGATTTTTCTATACTTGCAACTATATTTATGCATTTTCCACATTTCTTGCCTTCTCATCTGATCCTTCACCTTATATTCTTTCTTTTGTTTTTTGGTACATTCAGTTGCTGCCTGATTTTTATCTACTTCTGGTTTGATTTCCATTCCCACTTGATGCTGATATGCTTCTGCTAGACTACGAAGGGAAGTCATCTTAGATTTATTATCCTCATGTTACAAAACTTTCACTATGTTTGGGTGTTGTGAGGTCAGCAGATATGTATGTAGTCCCACAATTACAGATCTATATATGTAATCAATTTCAAGAAGGCCCATACCTCCTTCGGAATGGGGAATATATAATCTTCCTATGCACTGATTTTTATAAACCATTTGATGAACATGAAACATCCTTCTTGTTTTCCTGTCTAATCTATCCAACACCTTTTGGAGCCATTCAATCACCCCAAAACTGTAAGTTAGGACAGGAAGAGCAAATTGGTTTATAGATTGAACTTTGTTCCTAGATTTCAATGCTGTTTTCAAGACTAATTTAAGTCTTGTAAAATATTCCTTGCTTAGTTTTATTTGCATTGGTTCATGTTTTATTGTTGATCCTTCATTAATTTCCAAATATTTATACACTCCCTCTTGCTCAAGTTCTTTTATATCACATTCTTGTCCCAAACTGATGTTTTCTTGGTGCTGCAGCTTTGCTGCTTTAAAGGTTACTTTGGCACATTTATCAAGACCAAATAACGTTCTTACATAAACAGAAAATTTTTTGACTAATTGCAGTTGTGCTTTCAGTTTATCATCTGATGACCTATACAATTTTAAATCATTGGCAAAGAGAAGATGAGAAGTCTTTACACTTTGTTGCTTTCTGGGAGCCAAATTATAGCCATGACTTAATCGGTTAAGCAGACAGCTTAATGGGCTCAGGGCAAGGCGAAAGAGCAGTGGTGACAGAGAGTCACCCTAGGATATCCCCCTTTGGATTTTTATCCCTGGAATAATAATTTCTCCTTTATCATGGCTTATCCGCAATGTGGTTTACCACTGTTTCATGTTTGCTGTGATGTAGTTTATCAGTGTAAGGTGTATCTTATACATTTTTAAGCATTATTTTATCCATGAATGCGGGATACTATCAAATGCTTTTTTGTAGTCTATCCATGCCATACTTAGAGTCTTCCCCCATTTGCAGTTCTCCACTATGACTTTATTTAACAACAAATGGTCCTTTGCTCCATATGGCTTTCTTTTATTAGCCTTTTGTTCTATTGCCATAATTGAGTTATCTTCTAAATGACTATAAACTCTGCATCAATTCCAGTGTATAGTTTATACGTCATCAGAAGACAAGTTATTGGTCTATAATTTTTAGGGCTGCTTGCAGGTTCACTGTTGTCAGCCAGGTTGGTGTCTGTTCGGGATGCACATATAAATAATTCTTACTCATGGCCAAATCTTCGTGCAAGAATGTTAATACTTTTAGCCAGAAGTTAGGCATTGCAACTGGGGCTGGGGTTTTCCAGTTAGAGGCTTTTCTTAACTTTGTTTCAATCTCTCTGGCTGTTACTTCATCCCATTTCATATTCTGTACTTATTCTTATTCTTTCTTTTACTTTTTCTATCCATTTAGCATCTTTATTATGTTCCACGGGATCTTCATAAATACTTCTTCAAAATATATCTATTTCTTTTTTTTGGTGGTCTTTCATTTCCTTTTACCTTGTCTCCCAGTTCTCTATAAAACTTTTTGTGTCATCAACAAGTTATTTATTTTGCTCTTTTCCTTTATATTTATCTCTGTATCTTCTAAGTTTTTCTGCCTGTGCCATGGAAGGTTCCATATTTGCGTGGAATGAATGAACAGAGGATAGAGAAGTTCAAAACCACAAAGTAAAATCAGGCCTTTTATTTTAGCAACTTCCTTCCAACAGTAACAGGTTTGAATTTAACTTCAAGCTTATCATGTTTATTTTCTCAGATGTTATGGATTACTTATAAGCTTCTGGATAAACGGTGCACTGATAAACTAAAGCATTAAAAAAGACAAATCTGGAAAATGAATGGGTTCCAAGTAGAGTTGTTTGACAGTGACTCATCGGAAAAGTAGAAAACTAGAGATTTCAGAATCGGTTCTTCCCGTCATCCAAACAATAATTTATAACACTGAAGGAGCATATGAAAAAAATGTCACTGATAATGCACACAGAGTTCTTAGCTCTTGAATGTTTCTGTTTTCTCAGAAGACAGAAAGTGAAGGCACAAGACCTGAGTAAAGTCTGCAGCCACTAGGACTATCACTTTTTTAGATGCCCAAAGTGAGACATTTTTACAGAAACGTGAGATTTTGTAGAGCAAACCATACCCACAACAAGCACAAAGGGCTGCGCTTCATTTTCTTGTGAAAATGAAACTCACTTTAGTATAATCTGAATTGTATGTATTGTTTTATAACATGTTGTAGTATTTTAGATACAGAACAACAGCTGTAGGAAAGATAAAAAATATTTTGTCCTAAAAATCTCTGGACATTTGTAATTGTGCATGTTTTTTCACAGGGTACTACCCAGAAGATAGGCCCTTTCCTGCATAGAGATAAGTGGCAACCCTAACAACCACAATATTTATGCTATTAATGGATGAGTATAAAAATAATTTTTAAGTGAATGATCACTTGAAAATGAGATTTATGTTTGCATTCATTACTGCAAATGGCATAAATGAAATGTTTCCAAATCTTGCAAAACCATACCAAATATTTCTGATGCTGCCAGTGAGCATTGTAGCTGCTAAGTACAGCTTAATTAGATTAAAATTAATAAAAATAATGTTAACCCAGAAAAAAAGACACATTTTTGTATTTTCACACACACTACCGTGCAAATTATAAGAATGCAAGTAGCTGGTACTGTAGAGTTGAAATTATTGGAAATATCTTGCATGAAACTAAGGAGAACAGATATGTAATGACATAGATTTATGTTCTTTAAAACAATGACTATGTAAACTTCAAAAGCTACTGGTCATTTTGTGTGAGTACCGTAATGTTTTTGTACATTATGACTTCATATTTCAAAACCATCTGGGAAGACTTTCAGGAGCTTATCTATAGAATAGAGTTGTAATTAGGCTCACTGCAGTCTGTAGGAGCATATCCAGAAAATACACTTGTAATTAGGTTCACTGCAGTCTGTATGACTATTGTCATGAGTGGGGTTTTGTCAGACACGTAGTCTGCTGAAGACAGTAGGTGTCATATGCTGCAGATGCCAGCAACACAGCAGGCGCCTTGATGTTGCTGTAGTCACATTTCAGCTAAAGACAATGGTGAAATGATCGCATGCTGCTTAAGTTACTGATGAGCACATTCCTAGAGGTAGAAAAATACTAGGCAAGCCAATCATTTCCCTGCCCCAATGATTCCCATTCACGCACCACACGGAGTTTGAGAAGACTGTGACCTTGTGTATATACACTTTCACTATACTGTACAACTACTTGTGGACTTTCCCTTCTATAATTCGTTTTTCCTTTGCTCAAACCAGTTTTGCAATTATATTTTAGGGATCAGTACATATAATTGCAGAGACTGGAACAAACAGATGGGAGCAGATGCAAAAGTGTCTGGAAAAAGCTATTTTTTTCATTTGCGGTATCAGCTTAGAAAAATCAAGTTTTAGCTTGATGTGTACAGTCTGTAAAATAATACTTTCTTGGATGGAAAAATCAGATTTTTACGTCTGATGAATAGGAAATCACTGCTAACTACTGTGGCAGTCTCTGTCTTGCACTTATTCTGCCTACCCTGCCTTCTTATCTTAAAGTGTGTGTGTGTGTGTGTGTGTGTGTGTGTGTGTGTGTGTGTGTGTGTGTGTGTGTATGCAGCTATATCTGTCTGGACATCAGCGTGCATATGTGTGTGTCTATATAATATCTCTGTGTGCTTATTATATATATTATATATGTGTGCATATGTGTGTGTGTTTGCGTGTCTGTGTGTATGCAGATATATCTGAGTGGACATCAGTGTGCATATGTGCATGACTATATAATATCTGTGTTTGTGTGCGCATTTTATATATATATATATATATATATATATATATATATATATATATATATATATATATTATATATTGTATGTATGTATGTGTGTGTTTGTGTATATGCATGCAAATGTTTATATTTGTGTGCACTTATGTGTGTGTGTCTATGTATATTCTTGCGTGTGTATATTTTTGTGAGTGAGTTTTTCTGCCTATTTAGATATAGCTCTGTGTGTGTGTGTGTGTGTGTGTGTGTGTGTGTGTGTGTGTGTGTGTGTGTGTGTGTGTGTGTGTGTGTTTTCAGGCATGTGTGTACATAGGAATGTTTCTGCACATGTATGTCTACACACACACACACACACACACACACACACACACATATATATATATATATATATATATATATATATATATATATGGGTCTACTTCTTTTGACCTAACTTTCATTTGCCTGATACTCATTTGCCTGACCCCATTTGCCTGACACTTCATTTGCCTGACACTTCATTTGACTGACAAGTATTATTAGCAAGAAAATGGAATATGCCCCCTTCCCCACTGCAGTGCGACCCTGGAGTTAGAATATATAGTTGGGGGTGGTGTGGGGGGCACTGCCCCTCACAACGGGGGGTGTGGGGGGTGAAGCCTCCCACTTTATTTCATATGATATTGTTAACTTTTGATGTAATATTGCTTAGTAACAGAAAAGTAAGTGGGGGGCTTCGCCACCCACACCCCCCATTGTGGGGGGCTGTGCCCCCCACCCCCCCTAACTATATATTCTAACTCCAGGGTCGCACTGCAGTAGGGAAGGGGGCATATTGCATTTTCTTGATAATAATAGTTGTCAGGCAAATGAAGTGTCAGGCAAATGAAGTGTCAGGCAAATGAAATTTCAGTCATTTGGTCTCAGGCAAATGAGTGTCAGGCAAATGAAAGTTAGGTCAAAAGAAGTAGACCCACATATATATATATATATATATATATATATATATATATATATATATATATATAGGTCTACTTGAAAACACTGACACACCAAAACACCGACGACGAGAACACCAATGATGATCGACAACTGAGATGACTGACAGTTTAAAAGCACGATACTTCACATGCCCGACAAACCACAATCCCTACAATCAACAAAACAAATACCTTTTCCGAAAAACATACACACATTTTACACTTTCCATACTCATTTTGTTGGACATGTTATTTTAGATGTAAAATCCAAGCAGGGAAAGGACATGCACGGCATAAAAAATGAATGCTTATTCAATAAAAAATATGTAAGTGCTTTCGTGAAGTACTTCTACACTTCATCAGACATAAAAGTCTGTTAAACAGCAATCCATTTTAAAAGACATCAAAACCAGTCACTGCTTACAACCTATTAACAATCACTTAACTAATTTGCAGAGCCCAAGTAAATTAAAGTAACATATCACATTTTCAAGTATATTCTCCTTCTGTGTGTTGTAAAAGCATCAGAGACATATACTAAAAACATTTCAACATACAAGATCAAGTTTCAGATAATATTTCAAAGCAATAAATCAACATATTAAGATGTTGAAATCTTGATAGATATTTTTCAAACTATATTACAATCATAGCATTTCCAAGTGTTCGAATGCAATCCAAGCAGTAGTAACCTCATCATTATATATGATACCATTACATTTTCTAAACATATCTTATCTTATAAACTACTCTAATAGCAGTATGCACCATTAATTTGAAGCTCATAAAGCACATCAAGGCTACTTAATTCATAAATGAATAAAAGATACATACTACAAGCCATTTCAAATCTTCCATAATACACCATTTACTATCTGTCTTCTCTATTCCTATGGCTCGCGAGAAAACGAGCATTGTGCAAGATTCAAATCATTGCCATGATGACTAAACACTAGTACTATCTCTCAGATTGCATTAATGATGGTGTATGGTGTTAGAATAAATCTCATGAAATGCTACCTCGACTACTAATTTATTATATATTTATGTAAAATATATAGTGCAAATCACTTAAAATCCACCTTAGAAATACAATCTCTATCATTTCTAGCTAAAATGCTCGTAGCATTGTGAGCACAGACAGAAAACCACAATATCATATCAACAAAAAAAAAAATCCTAACCAAAGAATAGAATAAGAAAGAAACAAAATAAAAATAAAAATAAAGACAGCACTACTTGAAAACATCTATTAGAGCTATATCAGAAACAAACATAACAGTAAATAACATGCCATGGACATGAAAACAAATAAAGTTAAAAAATAAAAAAATAAAAACTTGCTATATGCAACAACTATAAAATATAGATGCCATATAAAATAAATTAAAAATATTGTCAAATATATACTGTAAATAAAATCAACAATAATAGCTAAGCTTTCTATCCCTTAAAAAGGGTTCAAGTGACAATGCTTCATTGAGGCCCATTTCTTTATCTGCTTGTAGCAGGACTATCCATTTCTGCTCAATTTTTTCAAGAGTATTCCTATGGTTCCCCAACCTCATACTGGGTGACAAGATCTCTGTAATCATAAATACAAATTTATGAGTAGCACCCTCCTCAATAGTTTGCTTGGCAACAGCACTTCTAGTATTCCTATTATTACTGTAATATATATGCTCACTATTTTAGATTCCTGGATGATTTGTTCTTTCTTTGGGTAAATGGAGACGATAGCGGTCTTGGTTTTATTGAATTTTTAAACACAACCACATTATTTTTAAAATTCACCCATAATTCTGATAAACACTTATGTAACTAACTGGATGTTTCCATTTCTAAAAACAATTAGATAAAAAAGTTTGAGTCCACTATTTACAGGAAATAAACTTTTTCTAACACATATCTGCACTACAAAAGTTGTCACCCCTATAGTAGTAAGAAAAGTGTGTTCAAAGGACAGCTTGTCAGGGTGTTTAGAATGTTTTCTACTTTTGATTCATTCTTTTTAGAATGCCTCAAGATTACCATCATGTTTCTAGAAAGGGGGTACTCACATTAACTTGCTTAACATTATGTGATCAGAGATCACAAAAGGTTGGGGTACAAAATAACTCCCTCTTTTAGAATCAGACTTTGTGAATAAACCACTGACAATGGTAAAGGAACAAACCTACAACAGTTTTACTAATGCTCTAATTATAAAATGTGATAGTTTATCTCAGAAAATTAAAACCATAGTAAAATATAACTGAAATTTAATTAAAATAGGCATTGGCTTACAGAGTTTGGTTGGTGATACACCTAGTTTTATTTACAAAAAAGGAAAAAAATTAAAATACTTATTTGAAAAAAACACCTAACTTACTTATGAACAACCTTCCTTTAGGCACACATAAATGTGGAGTTTGTAATCAGCAGTCCTACATTTTTGAAGGAGATACCCTTGTGGTTAATGAACAAAGATTGAAACTGGTCAAGGGCAATTGTTCCACTAAAGGAATAGTATAGACCTCTCAAATGTCCCTGTTCGGTAGGGATACACCTGATGTTTCTCAAAGATTTGTTCCATTCATCCTAAAACTGGATACCATTTTGAGAATTTCTAAGATAATAGTGTGAACATTTAAAATGTGTCCCTAATTTGGGCCTTTTCCTTAGTTATTTTTTATTTTGTTACAAATTCTGTTGGTAAAAGTTAAGAGCTCTGTATATTGCTATCTGCTCCAGCTGTAACAATTTTTATGCTGAAAAAAATGAAAGATGTTTTAGTAAATGCATTTACAAGCACTACTATGATATTTCTAAAGGAAATTTGAATAAGTTCCCTATTTAAACATACTTTTGCAACATACAAATTACAAAAAAATCCTTTTTCGTATTTTAGAGGTTGTCACCCCAAATAAAAGGGGAGGTGACTGGGAAACAGCTTTAGAAAATAGAGAGTTAATTTGGCAGCTTAAGTTAAATGCCTGTTACCCTCTTGGTTTAAATTATCACATCTCACTTCTACCTACTTCAAAGTGGAGAGCCAGGAGATTATAATATGAGTATATAATTTTATGACAATGTGATTCATAGAAATGCATAGATTTTATTTCTCAATATTATGCTTTTAATTAACAAATTTTACAAACTGTATATGTTTTGTAAGTTTTTTATATTAGTTTATTTAGTTAATGGATTTTAAGTACTTGTTAATCTGACTGAAATGGAATATTCTTTCTGCCTA
>NC_056741.1:752133350-752198350 GCF_019279795.1 Protopterus annectens
TCAGTGTGTGTGTGTGTGTGTGTGTGTGTGTGTGTGTGTGTGTGTGTGTGTGTGTGTGTGTGTGTGTATATTTGTGTGCATGGCTGGACCAGTGCCATAACTAGGGTAGAAAGAGAGGGGCAGCTACAAGGGGGGTGTTGATAAATCAGCATTTTCTCTCAAGCAGAAATGCAGTAGCAGCAGTCAGTCATTGGCTTTGTTGTAGTGTACTGGCTCACCAGATGTATCCAAACTCCATCCCATCAAATTGACATCTTACTGTACTCATGAATAATCAATATGATGTGGATTTTCCCATGTGAATATTCATCTGGATAAAGATGCACAATCACATACATGCGGACTTTTGTTTTCACGGAAACCAATGCAGTTCAATTAAAGAGTTATGAGACTATTCGCTACCCTGTAGTCATTTCCCCCATTTATCAAAATACCAGGAAAAAAAAGAATTTAAATGGTATCGATTTATGTTACTTCAGTGAAAGTGAAACAGCAATCCTGTCAAACTTGCCACGAGAAATAAGTAGTGAAGTACAGTTGTTTCACTGCTGCTTCACAATTTGTTTTTATATAAACTGCACATACACACATTACCATGGCAACTTGACTCCTTGGAATAGTAACAGATAATACCTATCTATTAAAATATTTGTCTCTCATCTTTACGGCAAGGTTATGATTACAGTGCTGCATGCATGCTTCCCTGACTGTACTTTCCACTCCGCTTAATTAAGGAAAGGTAAACATGCATGTAAATAACATTAAACTGTTTACAGTACTGTTTTCCATTTGCTTTAGCAAGGGGACAAGCCCCCCTGCATCCCTTTTGTGGGGGTGGCACCCCCCACACCCCCACTATTTCAATATACCAACTCTGAGATTGCACTAAATTGAATAAGAGGGTAAACAAAAACTACACAATAAATACTCTTGCTGTCACAGGCAATTCTAACATCAAAAAGTTAATACCTGGTAACGACCATACCCCTCGTTGATCAACCACTTACTATAATAAACTTCTAGGACATTGCATCCTAGAGAGAAAATATATTTCTGCAGCAGCAGATTCCTTTTACAGGTCTAGGACAGGTTTTGATAGAATCATTCTCCAGGTGCTCCTGGACCCTTCCCCTTCTACCTCCCAGTTATTCTAAGCAATGGCACTCTACCCATACAGCTTACACTATTGCAGTAGTGATCAATACGAAGAACATAGTACAGTTATGTAAGTAAACTTATCATAACAGTAAAGGTTTCTTAATGATCACTGCTGAGGTTGCCTCTCCCTCCCCCTTGTTTTTGGATTTTTTTTTTTTTATGCCAGGGTATGGACATGTATTTTTCTTTTCCTAGCAATGCCCTCTCTGGGCTTAGCCTCCCTCCCTCAGTTGGCATGAAAGCTCTGAAGGTCATGGTACCAAAACTTATTATTTTTATTCAGCTCAGCTTGTGCTGTTTAACAGTTTGGAAGCATGGGAGGTGGCCTGCAGCTTTGGAAACTGGCCAGTTGTTATATCCTATGCTGGATATATCCTATATAGCTTGGGCTTCAAATATTGGCTCTTGCAGCTCCCCAGGCTAGACTACCCTATACACCAAAAAATATAAAAATTCTCATTAGCTACTGCCTATTTAAATGCTAGAATTTGAATTTGCAGGAAAACATGACACAAAACTAGATATACTATTGTCTGCAAAAACTAAAAGCAAAGGTTCTCATCCTAAATGTCATCAATAAATTATGTTAATAAAGGGCAGTTAAGAGAATCAGTGTAACTTTTAAGATGCATTTGAATGATTTGGGTGTATTGCAATAGTTTGGAAAACAAAAATACAATGAAAAATAAACATTTTTCGAATTCCAAGGTAGAGTTTTCCCTTTAAATGAGATTTTTAATCAAGGAATAATTTAGTTTCAGGTAACTATTTTCATTCACTTTCTTTCTATCAATAATACCAGACTTTGTGGCATTTTTACCTCAGCTGCTGTCTGACAGTACATAGCAAAAAGAGCTGATTCAGTAGGTTTATGACCTCATTAAGAAAAAAGGCGAATGCGAACAGCAGCACATAGTTAAACACATATGTAAATCAAGACATTTAACAAGTTTATGTTCTGGCAGAAAACCGTGCTTTAAAAGCTTTTCTTAGATTGAAAATGTTAAACTGCAGTGGCCAATATGATGTAAGAGGAAGGGAAGACAAATTTCTAAAAAAATATAGTGAGATTTCATCAAAACTCAGCACGCCAAAAACAGGAGACAAAGCAGTATAGACTTATCAAAGAGTGGAAGAAACGGCTATTTCAAAGCAAATCTTGCTGTGCCCCATCCGTATGTGTGTGTGATTTCCTGATTTCAGGAATTGCAATATATACAAATATGCACACACACCCATACCAGAGCAGTAGCTAGGTAAACTGGCTCCCTGGACAAGTCCTCAGACTAGAGCCAGCCTGAAAACAAAGCAGAAAAGCACACTTTACAATCCTCTGAAATGCAGCAATATACCTTTTTGCTACAGTTATGACAGAATGAAGACTGAAACCTCAACACACATGCATTCTTTAAGCAGCCACGGCTGGTTAAATGACTGGGCTTTGTTGTAGTGTGCTGGCTCACTGGCCATTTCATGCAGGAGTGGGCATGACTAGAGTGATTGACAAGCCTAATGGTTGTGATGTAGTATGCAAATGAGGAATGATTGGCAAGCAGATTTGCCAATGACATCATGCATACATTGATTGTTGATTGGTTTCTTTCTAAAGTAAGATGGTTTCAAGATAGTGTTGCATAAGCACTTTGTCTGTATTCCTGTATTTGCGCTTGTCTAGCCTTTTAAGACATTTTGTTTATTATCTCCAGTAACACCGAGAAAATGGATGTTTGGATTTTAATTTCTCGTTTGCCTTCATTTTGCATTGTATTTAAATATGTGGACTGTAACAAAAACAGATTAACTGTAAAAATAGTTAACTGTAAAAGTATCCACAGAGGGCCAATGTGCTGTTCTAGAATGGTTCTAGAGTTCAACCCTTCCCAAAAAAAAACATAGATAAAGCCAAGGCCTTGATCTGCCTGGAATAGTCTTGCTGTGGTGGAAATAGCAAAAGTTAATAGTCTGAAACAACCATTTGTTTTGACAGAGGCTGTCCCTTCTTACCTTCACAAGAAATTGACAACTGATCAAAAGCTCTGAAAGATTTTGTTCTGGCAAGATAGTACCTGAGTTGCCTGTGGACATCCAAGGTATTAAGTATCCTTTCTTCCTCATTTTAGGTTCGGGAAAGAAAACGGGTAGATGGATAGTTTGGCTTAAAGAAAACATGGATTCCACTTTAGGTATAAAAGAATGATTAGACACAAACAAGCCATATATCTGAGAAAATGAAATAAGGCTGACCCACCATAAGAGCTTGCAATTCTGATACTCTTCTTTCAGAGGTCAGAACAATCAGCAAAACTGTTTCCCATGTTAATAACCTTTAGTCAGCCAGATGAGCCGGTTCAGCTGGAGTTAGGTGTTAACTTTTCTTACACAAAATTAAGATCCCAAGGAGTTATCAGTTTTCTGGAGCTCTTCTCATGCAGCACCCCTTTCAAAAACATTTTCACATGAGAATGTATTGAAAGAGGGGGGTCCATGGACAGACATGATGAAAGACAGGCCATAGGATATTAACTTACACAAATAATGTAAAACCACTGAAACACTGCCCCTGAATGGGTGCTGGCTGTTCCGTTGGCACCAACTACAAAACCTTTTCCGTTTTCTTATATGTGATTTTCTAGTAGCAGGCTTTGTTGCTGCCATTTATACCTGCTGCACTTCTTCAAAGAACAGGCACCTAAAAAGTTTTAAATAATCTGTCATTTATGCAATCAGTTTCACCTCTGTTCTTGAGTGAGTAAATCCAGTCTGTGAGGAAGTTTTTGATAACTGCCCCTGAACAATTTTAAAAGAAGGGAGAACCACTATTGTCTAAGCCAGAAAGGAGTCACCACAATGATCTTTGGTGCTTCTTTCTGAATCTTCATATATCAATGGAAAGGGTAGAAAAGTGTACAGAAATGTTCCTTTACAAGGAAAAGAAGAGATATCTGTCTTCTGTCTTCTTGTATGGAATCCTGGATCAGAATGTTGCCATTTGATTGTTCAAAGATGAGTCAAAAAGGTCCACCTAAGGAACTCTCCACAGATGAATCAAATCTTGGAAGACACCTTGATCTAGTTTCCATTCTACCTTTATCCTGCTCGGCTTGTTTGCCACACAATTTTGTTCTGACAGAATGTAAGATGTCTGTAGAGTGATATTGTGCTATAAAGATATATCCCATGCTAATATGGTTAGTCTGCAAATGGATTAAGATCTGGTCACAACCCCTTGTTTGCTTTATGCACCACATTACTGTGGTATTGTCTGCAACAACTTGAATGGGTCCTGGAGATCACAGATGATGCAGACAGTTGAACGCTTTTGAAAGCCCTAACATCTCTTTTACATTTATGTGCTTTTGTCTGTCTTTCTTGTCCCAGAAACCTTACACTTTTATGCATCTTGACACTGCTCCCCAAGCAAACTCCAAGGCACCTGTTATGGCTGACTATTTTGTAGCAGTATAGAAGAAAGGGAGATGCGGATTCAGGAATATTTGATGTCTCCATCAAGTGATTTATCTTTTCACAAATTCCAGAATTGGAATTTGAAAAGACAATGGGTGTTTATGCTGGGACAAAAGAGAGGTCAGAAACCATTGTATCTTTCAAACGTGGAGTCTTGCAAGAAGAATCATGAGAAACATGGATGCTATGAGACCCAGAATCCTGAGGAATTTCCTCATAGTGGCAGAAGCCTGAGTGGAAAATCCCCAGAAGAGATCTAAATATAAATCGATTTTTTTTCACTGTGGAAGAAAAGCTCTTTGCACTAAGATGTCTAGCAGGCATCCCAGAAACATAATCCTGTATGACAGAGTCAAAAAAAGACTTTTGAACATTCTCTTGAAATCCCTGCCTGTGTCAGAGATCTCTTACCCAAATGAGACTTATCTGGACCACTGGAATGACTGTTTAACACTGTTTAACCATAACCTCCAGGCAGACTTATTGCAGCCCAAATGGAGAACTGCAACAGTCATCCCTCTGCATAAGGGCAGGCCATCAATGAACCCCAGGAACTAAAAACCCATAAATCTAACAAGTCTCATAACCAAAGCCATGGAATGAATTATCATAGAAATTATTAATAAGGACATAGAAAACCTTCAAACATTGGCTCCAACCCAGTTTGGTTTTGTAAAGGGCAGATCATGCCTACTCATCTTGGTGGACTTCTTTGAGAAGGTCACCAAGGCAACAGATGAGGATAAAAAGGTGTGTACTGCATACCTTGTCCTAGCTAAGGCAGTTGATACAATACCCCACTCAAACATTGTAAACAAACTCACAGATATAGGTATAACCCCAGTGTTACAAACTGGATAACCAGCTGGGTGTCAGATAGGACCCAAGAAGTTAGGATAGGGAAGACCACCTCCACAAAGAGATCAGTCACTAGCAGAGTCCCACAGGGCTCTGTGCTGGGTCCTCTCCTTTTTAGAATCTGATTCTCAAAGTCAAGGCCAATGTGAAGAGCCTCTGGCTGATCATGTTTGCAGATGATTGCAAACTAGGAGCAATCATAGAAACCCCAAAGATACTAAAATCTTACTGGAAGGGCTAACACATATAAACAGCAGGTGCAAAAGCCAGAGCTTAACACTCAATGCCAAGAAATGCTTAATAGTACCCTTTGGGAAGTTAAACATCCTAGGAAATCACTTTATCGATAACACACCCCTAATAGTAGAACCAGTAGTCAGGGATGTTTGCACATATGTTGATAGTACTCTGGCTTTTGACCAACATGTGTCTAAGTTTGTAAAGAAATCATTTTATGTTGCTCAACTTATAAACAAAGGAATGGCATCTATGTCTAGTGAAGTCATCATTCCACTATATTTGGCCCTTATCAAGTCCATCGTTGAGTACAATGCCTCTTCAGTATGTACCTGAACAGGCACAGGCAACAACAAGAACATCCACAGAGGTTCCTCACAAAAAGATTACAGGGTGTAAATAGCATATACTATGCAGATCACCGCAATGCTCTATGTCTGTATTCTGTTTCCTAAAGACTGTTGAGAGGTGATCTATGCCTGCCATACAATACATCCTTGGATCTCACTCTGATAGACCTTTTGCATATTCACAAAAAAAATTACATTAGAATTACTTGAGCTAGGGATTTACACTTTGCTTGTGACATAACTAGGACATGTTGGAAGGATAGGTATGTATCTCAGAGAATTCCCCTTCTCTGGAAAAGGCTTCCAATCCAAAAACTTGCTCTGCCATTCCTGTATAGATTCCATATCTTGAACCTCTCCAGGGAAAGAGGAATCCCTTTCTTTTTACCAGAAACCATCTTACAAGAAGGGTCAATCGCTGCACAAGATCCTGAGTCAAGCCAATAAATTACTCCTGGCCTGAGAAACTGAAAATGAAGTACTTAATCTTTAGTTTTCTGTCTCTTTTTGACAGGAAAGTTCATAGGTTCATAGGTTTATAGGTTAGTACTAGGCTATCTGCCCGAAGGCATTTATAAGCCTAGCCAGAATGTGTTGGCGTTCGCCACCCCCTTAGATTAGTTCCCTGTGCCTCTGTCCAGCAAAGCCACTGAAGTGATCCCCAAGGTAAACATTCTGTTTCCCATCCACTCGTCAAGGTTTCTTTTGAAGAGTGTTAGCGAGGAGCTATGCCTAATGTAGATTGGGATCTTGTTCCAAAGCATGGGAAGTCTCTGGGACAGGAATCTATTCCTCCAGCACGTCCTATTTATTGTTGTGGTGAGGTTTAGATCTCTAGAGCCTGTGGCTTGAGGGGATAAGGTTTTCTTTAGGTGGAGCATGCCCATCACTTCTGGGTTGGACATGGCATTGTATGTCAGGCAGGGATCACCTCTGAGTAGGCGGTATGCAACCGAGTACAACTGGAGTTTCTTCAGGTGAGCTGCATAGGGCATCTGTTTGAGGCCAGTGATCCTCTTGGTGAGGTACATCTGTGGTCTTTCCAGCTGTTGCAGGTGTCTTGTAAGGTACATCCCAAATGGAACGTTGCATTCTATGATGGGTCTGATGAGTGATGAGTAGAGGGGCGCAATGACCTCTTTTGATCTGGATGCGAACCCTTTTGTGATTGCATGGGCCATGTAGAAAGATTTTCTAACCACTTTGGCAATGTGATTATCAAAGGTGAGATTACTAAGTACTTGGGTCCCCAGATCCATTATTATGTCTTCCGTATTTAGGGGACTACCACCTATGTGGTAGTGTGTGGGTACTTTGTTTTTTCCAAAGGGGATGACTATGCACTTTTTGGCATTTAGCTTGAGGCCATGATTTTGACACCAGGTATCCGTCTCAGTGAGACCCTTTTGAAGGATGTCTGTGTCAGCCGGAGAGTCAATTATAGCCCCTAGTTTGCAGTCATCTGTGAACTTGGTCAGCCATAGTCCTCCTGTGCTTGCCTGTACCTCTGAGAAGTATATGCTGAACAGGAGGAGTCCTAGGACTGAGCCTAGGGAGCATCACTTGCAACCGGTGTAGAGTCAGACCTAGCTCCTGCAACTCTCACCATGTGGGTTCTGTTCATGAGCCAGTTGGCAACCCATCTTGTGACTTAGGGGTTTATGTTAAGGCTGGTGAGCTTGTCTATAATACCAGAATGCAGAATGGTGTCAAAGGCCTTAGCAAGGTCTAGGTAGGCTGTGTGTACCACCTTTCACTCGTCTATAGCCTTGGTAACTGTCTCAAAGACATCCACCAGGTTTAGGAGTCATGATCTGCCCTTAACAGAGATGAATTGGGTAGGGTCCAGTGTTTGGAGGTTCCCAATGTCTCTGTTAATGAGTTCCATGATGATGCACTCTGTAGCCTTGCAGACCAAGCTAGTCAGGCTTATAGGGCGATAGTTCCCGGGGTCTGTTGTGGCTCCCTCTTTGTGGAGTGGAATAACTATTGCTGTGCACCACTCTATGGGTACGTAGCCTTTGGAGAGGCTGAGTTTGAACAGTGTGTTTAGGTGAGGGGTTAGTTCGTCTTTGAGCTTGTGTAGGATGCAGGACATGATTTTTGAAAGGTTGATTGGTCTTTCCTACATAGTATGCAGGACATGATTTACAGGTTGCTAGGTACACAACATTCGGCATACTGCATGTGGCCTTTACATTAAATGAATAACATCTTTTGGTTTTGGGATGTTCAACACAATTTCCATTATCTGTATGTGGACAGGCTGAACAGTTATCACATCTAAAAGTGCCTTTTCACCCCGAAATCAATGGCTTATCAAGGCCATCTTTAGTACAAAGAAGCCTTTTCAGATTCTTTTTGTTTTTATATCCAAAAGTCAGTCTCTCACCCACAAATTCCTTCAATCAGGGATTTTGGGTTCAAATCAGCCAAAATTGTTTTATCACATTCTGAATTGCTATATTATCTGTACTAAAAGTTAGCATAACTCTCATATTGCTTTGCTTAACTTTTTCCACCTTATTTCTGTTTTTTTCTCTTGTATCCATTAACATCTTCTTCATTATAGCCTCTAGCCTTAAGGTTTTCCTGTATCTGTCTCACAGATTCTTGGCTGCATTTCTTTTCTATTCTCAGTGCCTCATTCTGTATGAGTGCCTAGGGTGCATACTGTTTTTTAACAGATAATGATTTCTCCATGTACTTTTCCTCACTCAGAAAAAATCTTAAAATAGAAACAAGGATAATAGATGAACAGAGGATATGGTTGATAAAACAGAAGAAAGCAGACTTAGGTGAAAACTGGAGGGCCTGTCAGAAGGCTTTATAAAATGTCAGACAGAAGATCAGGGTTAGGATTTGTGAAGGTACTCTGCTGGCCCAGTCTATTACTGAGCACATTTTAATTTGTTCGCTAAGGACTTTTAATTTCAGACCAAAACAGCCAAAGCGGAAATGGATACATCTTCCCCAGGATTCAATAAACTCTGTGTAGGTTCCATGTAGAGCCTACACAGAGTGTTTCTGCCTACACAATACTGCTCATCATGCAGTATCGAGCCATGCATATTAATGATGCACAGCATGCATAAGCAAGGTTTTGTGGCTTGCACCAGTATTGCTGGCCATGAAACATGTAATATGAATGAAGATTGTACCTTCCAACCTGCTAGTGCACCTGTCCCACAAAAAAAAAATCATCCCATACATAGCTCTCCATTTCAAACATGTGTCTTCATGACTCACTTGATTCAGCCCACTTGGCTATGCAACATGATTGTGTTGTGGTCACCCCTTTCTTTGGAGGTGACAGTCCAAATTCAGCTAATATTTTGCATATATGATCATGTTTTATTGTTGAAGAAATGGATAGCTATGGTTCTTTCCTACATCCTTCCTGCACATTCCTGCCCTCCTTTCACTTTGCTTTAACACTGCTTGCTCCCCATTTCACCACTTTCCTGTCTTCATCATATATTTTCTTTAAAGAATTATTGCATGATGGTGTACATCACATACCAACTCAAAGCAAAGGTGAACAGCATCAATATAAGTAGATGTATTTAAAGTATCATACACACTAAAATTACTACATACACCCATATGTGAATCCAGTAACATCTGCCTCCAACAACAATGCATTAACAAGTGCTCCCACAGAGTCAGTTAGGTAGCAGATGTATTTTATACAATCAGTAGTAAGTGACACAGTTCAGCAAGGATTTCCCTTTGTACTCCCCCGAGCTTGCTCCCCATATCACCAATGTCATATCTTCCCCATTCATTTTCTAAAAAGCAGTATTGCACAATCTCTAGTAATGTTTTGTAAAGCATTACTGTGTGATACCCATTTAGTTTTATAAATCATTTGTGCATGATGGTGTGCAATCGTGTGCATCACACATCATCATTAAGCAATGGTAATACAAAAGTAGTTCAGTGTATTAGCTACAGCTGTATTAGTACCATCTGATCCCAAAAGAGAACGTATCACTACATTAAGTGAATTAATATCTGCAGTCAGAGATTCAGTTAAGTATCAGGTGTATACAACAGCAGTTAAGTCTACCGTTTGCTATTCAGTCTCTAAAATGCACCGGCTACCCAACTGAGTCTGTAGCAGGATCTATTAATGCATTGATCCTTTCATTTTTGTGTTCAGATGGTACTGGGTTCAAATCCAGATGTATGTAACAGTTTTAAATTCTTTTAACCATAAATTCAAAGTCTGAAATGTGATAGTTGGTATAGAATCTCTAAACTATGGCTAGATAGTACTGGTTTTCAATACAACTGTATATAACACTTATAACTGCTTTTTGAAGTAGCCTCACATTAGTACGAAATGTGCACCATTGCACAATTATGTTATAAGAAAACAAATGAGGAATATAGGAAAGTGATGAAATGAGGAGCAATTGGGGGAATAAGAAAGTGAACGTAGGGCAGGAATGTGCAGGAGGGATATAGGACAGAACCATAGCTATCCATTTCTTCTACAGTAAAAATGTTCAGATGTGCAGAATATTAGCTGAATTTGCAGTATCAACCCCAGAGAGAGGGGTGACCACAACACAATCATGTTGTACAGTCAAATGGACAGAATCAAGTGTGTCAAGATGACACTTGTGCAAAATGGAGAGCTATGTATGGGCCGACATCTTTATTGGGACCAGTGCCCTTTTTATTTTTATTTTTTGAGAGAGAGAGAGGAATGTTGAGGAAGGGACATAGGTCTGTCTAGGTCAGGTAGGTTGGGCAGGTGAGGGAGCAATCTCAGACAGACACGACATACAAGACAAGACACAGGGACAGTGAAGGACACAAAAGGTGGGTGAGCACCATGGTTGGGTGAGGGTGGGGACATCACAAACCAATGAACACCAAGCTGTGTGACAGTGAGAATTGAGTCATCACTGACTGGTTTGTCATCCCTGTCACCTCATTGCACCTATGGCTGCAGTGCCTGATGTCTGCATCTCCTCATGTTATTCAGTACAGTGATGGAGAGCAGTGCCTCCATCTGGCATAGGCATGCACAAACTTTATGTCATACAGTTCTATGCACCAACCCTGGCAGTTCATCACAGGGGATAAATTCACCACCTTTGCCACTGCTTTGGAAGGAACAAATGTCCAATCCTGTGGGGCAGAACTACCTGAGGGGCCAGGTAGTGCAGGGGCAGCAGACAGAGTGCTATCAAGTTGCATCCCAGATGTGCTGAGACTTGATATAATAGCTGGTGGAGTGGATGCAGGTGGATCCTATGGGGCAGGCCTACCCTGCTGTGCTGTGGGAAGAAAACAAAAAAATAAAAATTAAAAAAAAGAGAGAGAGAGAGAGAGAGAGAGAGAGGATATAGGAATGAGAGAAAAACAAGGGATAACATTAGCAACTTTGTATGTGACATAACAATGCATTGATACAATTATTTCACTGTATTCTGTTACCTGTGATTTTAAGACTACTAGCTCCTAACAAATACCTTTTATACTGTTAAGACTACCCAGCTCCTAACAGATGCACACTGTACTACAGATTGCGGCAAGCAGTCCTCGATATGCACATATCTTGCACATATGCATGTTCCAGTCATACTGATCACAGTTTGTGTTGTGGCCATTAGTGCCACTACTTTAGAGCTCTGTCTTACATTGCATTGCAAAACTGATGAAAACTTAACAGTATTGTATCTTTTGGAAGTGTGGTTTTTGAACCCATAGCTTCTGACTACTCTTTAATAGTGAACTGTTGTTTTGGCCTCCAGACTAATTCATAAATACATTCTTGTTACAGTTGAGAGATGAATGCTCAATTTGATACAGCTGTGAAATAAACCAATAAAGGTGTCTTTACTTTTGCTGCTAAATAACAGTACTGTTTAGATGCATACATACCACATGCTTCTCACATCCATGCCAATCTAGGGGCATGGGCTCACGCATTACATTCTCAGTCTGTGACGGCTGCAGAAAAAACAAAACAGAATACCATTATGAATACCAACCCTGACTATATCTAGCTTTTAACTCTTACAAGTAGTCTCTGTAAGTGATACTTACAAATCTGTGGGGTACCCCTTGTCCTACATCCCTCAATCCAATGGTTAAGGGTATCCCTCTTCCTCATCTGGTGGTATCTGTAGTGATTCCTACATTGTTCTCCAGTGTGGGGGACACCAGTAGCACTGGTCAAAGCCCAGGCAATTCCATGCCTCTGGCTTGAAATTTGAGCCATGATAATCCCTCTGTAAAACCTGGGCCCTTGTTCATTCATTAGGAGTCCAACGAATACTTTGGACTCCTGGACATGCCATCTTTGAGCATAGAATTTCAAAACCTCTCCACAAACACCTGCTATGCCTACCACAGATCAAGACCAATTCAGAATGATGCTTTCCTACCATTTGCAGGTATCACACTTATTGAAAGTCTGCACTTTTTGTTTTGCAACATTTGAAAGTGTTAAACATCACTTACCATCGTGCAAATATAGTGCGCGAGGGTGCACACTTCCAGACAATGTGTTTGCGTAATGGCCAACAGTCTTAATTGAATACATCTGTTTATGTTTGTAGCTGTCTGAGTCCTGTCTGCTACCTGGGTGGGCCACTCGACCAGTTTGTGCACTGCCGTTCTATGCACAAACCAGATGAGCATAGCCGAACACGTTTGTGCTAAGGGGCGCATCATGCAAATAGTGGCCCAAAAAAAAAAACAAATTTAACAAATTCGAAAGAGTTGAAATTAGGAAAATTAGTCTATGTCATACACAGTAGAAAATGTTAGTATGCATGAGATATATCTATATAGGTCTGGATCCCAACTCTCACTCCAATGCACCTACAGAAAACAGGATGGGTGCCTTATCCATCTTTGCCACACAAACAGTTTTGCAGCAAAGAAATGAAATAATTCCTCACACAACCAAATGCAATGGAATGTACACTGATATCAAGGGATAACCTGTTATTTGTAAATGTATTATATTTAATATATTTGGATGTAGTGCACTTAGTGATCACACAACCTTTTATGATTGTTCCTTGCAAATATACAGCTCTATCTTACCTTTCTGTGTTTCTTGGTCATTCATCAGTTATCTGACCAATACTCAGAGACATGCTATGTGCAAGCCAGTCTATATCATTTATCTTAAACTGTGTGAGTATATTAACTGGGAATACTGTGATATGCACTTGCCATCAAATGAAGAGCAGGTTGGATGGCACAAACAAGCATAGACTGCTCTTTTGGGGTGTGCGAAGATGGGCTCCTGTTATGGCTCATGTAATGACACACTGTTCTTTTGAGGGTGGTGGACCAGGCTGAGTTACTGTTATGACACAAACAAGGATATGTTGCTTTTGTTACTCTCCCTGTTTTGCATCCGGCCTGTTTGATCTTGTGAGGGCTGTGAAGTCAGAAACGGTAATGTGTCTCATTACTTTCTAACTTCTCTCTGTTATAATTTCCCATTACAAACATATGGTGCTAAACTGAGGGCATGCAGTGATCATCTGTACTTTGGAGAGGTATCAGTTTCTGAATCTTTAATGCCTGAGGCCTACTACTTGCTAAATGGATGTGTACAAGTCAAATAATTCTGTGCTGCCACATGTAATGTTAAATTGTGTACAAATGACCCACCTCTTATTTGCTTACTGTACCAAGTGATGAAATACAAGGACATACCATAATATTATTACACAATACAAAACATGTTCAGGACTTACCTTGTAAATGTAGCAATTGCCACAGTGTTAGTTCAAGGCTGACTGTGATGCAAACAGCACACAGCCAATACATGGGGAGGTAAAGGCTCTGGCTGCGAGTTGAGGAAGGCAGAGTTCACAGAGTTCATGTAGTGTGTCCCTGTCCACCCTTTAGCACTCTACAATGTCCATGTTGTGCATGTTGTGATAAGTTAACTGTGGCCTGAAAACTCTTCTGTCTTGGCTTAAGCCTATTGGCAACAGCAATAGTATTGCCTGCAGCCTGTAGCACATACAAATGGAGTTAGTCAGCAGCAGCTCCTAACATTCTGTCTGTGTAGACTTTCTGTGTCTTTACTTCACTACTTTTGAAATCCACAGGAAAAAACAGCATGTAGTCTACATGGATGCTTTATAACTTGTTGAATAGCTCCACCAGATTGGTTGATTAGCATGCAATTCAGCTGCCTAGGATGTGATTAGCATCTCTTAAACACAGGCTAAGACAGATGCAATCCATTAATAATCTACTCCATTATAAAAAGACAAATGTGTAGCTAGCCAAACTGATAGTGAGGACACTTGCTACTGTTATGTCACAAACTAGAAGGTACAGTTCTTTTTTGGGGGCGGGCACAGTTGAGTTACTGCTAGGGCACAGACAAGAATATGTTGCTCTTGCATCCTGCCTATTATTAGTATTGCACATCAAGTCCCTATTACTTCAGTGAAAATTCAGTTCAGGGAATGGCATTTTCACTTCACTTACATCTAACTGTTCATACTGAGATTGTGGTAAAGTGAAGATGGGGAAATTTGCCCTTTCCTCACTGTAGTGTGATCTTGGAGTTGGTATATATAATTAGCAGGGGGTGTGGGGGGCACAACCCCCATATGAGCGGGATTCGATAAACAACATTTCCGATGCAATGCCATTTGTTGAAGTGACTTTTCTCTGAATTAATATAGACTCTTACACATCTCTAGGCTCTTTTATTTTTTTCCAGTGGGTGCTTCTGCCTGCCTACCTTTACTGTTTAATCTAGAAACAGTTACATTGTAGTTATGTGATATATATATATATATATATATATATATATATATATATATATATATATATATATATATATATATATATATATATATATATATCATTCTGTTGTCTTTTAGGACATAAAATGTCAGTGAGGTGGAGACCACCCTTCAGTGAAACGGAGAATAATATCATTGTTGATGCTCTCCATCAACATGGAGCATTTCTGCTGGAAATGGGTTGGCCCAATATGCAAGTAAGGCTATGAGTATGGCAGCAGATTGCTGCCAACATCAATTCTGTGGATGACCACAGAAGGAAATATTAACAGGTGCACCACAAGACCACTGACATGATTACCTCTGCATGGAGGTGAGGAGCTGCTGTTGCCTGAGACCAAAGAGTAACCATGGGAGGGCCTGCTACAGAACCACCTCTCAGCCTCAATGAAGAGTTCTTGGTGAATATCCCCCAACATAAGAGCTCACAGCAGAGTGGACCATAGCATGTACTTCATGTGGGCACCATTCCTTCTGAGTTTCAGGAGGAGGTTCCAAGCAGGCTTTGTTATACAACCAGTTCAATACTGTTCTATAGTAAAACAATTGAAATAAAAGTTACTTCTGTGTCACATATGTTTTTTTTTGGGTGGGATTGATGATTGATACAGTGATAAGCTCAGCTTGTAGTTGTCCACCACATTCTTGTTGAACATACAGTTAATGCAAATATATTTACTGTTAAATGTGATAATGTAGCCCTTTCCTCCTGCATAACTTATTTAAGAACCATCAGGAATCCAGTGATGTATGCATCCTGCAGATGCTAAGCCAAATAAATTTATGTCAGTACTGTGGATTAATAATGTGTCATTTGAGGCCTGTTGTGTGCATTGCTGTACTGTCTGTAATAGTGGCAGCACTGTTGGTTGTTTAGCATATATTGCACCACAGTAGTGCAGGTATTAATGTATGTCTGCGTTTCTTCCTTTTTATCACAGGTGATCATGACAGTGGGAGTATGGGCCCTGAACCATCTGATGTTAGTGTCTCATCAGACACTGATAATGATGGTGGTGAAACTGAGGCACAGTCAGGGTGCATAGGTTGAATCTGACACAGAGGTTGACATCCAGCCACCCCCTTTATTTTTCCTGAACACATCCAGTAAGCCTATGCCTACCCAGTCCACTCAGCCCACGGATATTGGACAGGGGGAGGGCAAAGACATTGATCAGGGAAATGTGGCTACTGTGGCTTCAGTGCCTGTTGAGTCTAGCCATAGCCCAACTGTGGGTGATGTGCCATGCAGAAGGGTTGATAAGGATGCTCAGAAGGGGTCTGCTGTCCCTTCTCCACCTGGTGTGGGTGTCTCGTCCAGTGTCACTCAATGTATGTTTAGGGCCATCCTGGAGCCACAGGCACATTTAGAAAGGTGCTTCAGATAAATGCTCAGGGTTGTAGATGTGGCATAGGCTGATTGTGACTGCCCTCACCTTGTTGCCGATTCACTGGATTGGATGAATGATACATGGGAAAGTGGGGTGTCTGTGATAGACTGAGGGGTGTCTGTCATGGAACGAGCAGTGTCTGTGATGGAATGTCTCCTGGGAATGGAACATCATCCTCGTGGGAATAAGTCAGCCAAAACATCTGCTGATAGCCAATGTGGCCATGCCCGATTGTGCTCCCATAGAGACAGTAATTACACTGGTCCATTGGTGAGTGTGTTGTCCACACCCAGATATGGCAGGCCATGGGGTCATTGTCCTGGGTGTTCTGGTGAAGGGAACACATCCAGCAGGTATCAGTCATGCTCAGGTAGCAGCACTACATCTGACTTTGGGAGTGAAGGTGCCAGTGCAACTCCTGGCAGAGCCAGTTCTCGTGGTCAGGGGTGACAACGATTAACTGCCAACTCTACCATCCATGGCTCACACCTGTCTGACATACCAAGGTGAGCTGCTAGCACTGAGGTTGGCTGTGTTCATGCAGACTCTCACATACCACTGTCACATGGAGGAACCCTACAGACACACACACAACAGTTACATGGTTCAGCCTGCCTGCTTACCTTTCTTACTCACACACACTCACCAACCTTTTGTGTCAGCCTAGGCCTCCTGCCCCCCTCCCCCAACAACACCCTGTGCAAGTGATGATAACTGTGCCATATGACTGTTTTAGATTCAGGTATACAAAAGCTTTGCTTATGATGCACAGAGTGCATACCTACATTAGTGCCTAGAATATCTGCATTTGTGCTGTTGAACTGATAATTGTACCTGTCACTTATATTTGCCTTGGCAAGTTATCCAGAGGATAGCATCATCATTTCAGTACTTGCTAGTGTATTCTCTTATAAGGGTTGCGAAGTCAGGAACTGCAATGTGTCTCATTACTTTCTAACTTTTCTCTTTAATGATTTTCCAGTACATACACATGGTACACATCATAAGATCCGTAATCACATTCAGATCTCAGGATGGTATGACAGCACTGTAGTCAAACTCATCAGAATAGTAATACAGTATAATGCACTCTTTTGCATGAATCTAAGCAGACACATGCAGCAGCTGGACAGACCACAGCCATGAAGTATGTAAATAGATTAAAAGGCATGTCACTATAATCTGTCTGGTATCAGATTACATTTTAATAGTTATTCTAAGCCTCTTAGTTTTGGTTTAAGTACTTCGGCTTCAGGGCCATTGTTTTACATTAAGAAGTTTTGTAGTCTACACTCTTGTTGGAGGAGAGGGTAACCTCTGACCTTCTTAGCTGGGAATTGCTGGTTGAAGGCTTGTTGTGGCTGCTGTTCTAAGTGTGTTTATTCTAGTTTAAACACTTCGATTCCAAACCAGTTATTTTACATTCAGAAGGTTTGTGGTCTAGAGACTTGTGGCAGGAGAGTGTAGCCTACATCCTTCTAAGCTGGGAATTGATGGTGAAGGCTTATTGTGGCTGTTATTCTTAGTGTCTTTGTTCAGGTTTAAGCACTTGGGTTCCAAACCTGTTATTTCACAGGTTTGTGGTCTACACTCTTGTGGGAGTATTCTACTGAATGTCTGCTTTATTTAAACAGTGTTCTTTTTTGCCATTGTGTCTGAGATTTTCTGCACTTTGAATTTCTAGTATTTCTGCATTTTATAGCATAGACTAGATTCAGGCTTGATGAATCAAGACTGATTGGTTTCATTTGAACACTAAAACCAACCATCTTACATTAAGAAGCCCCCCCCCCCCCGAATCCTTGTGGCAGAAGTGAGCAGCCAAGGACCCATCTGGTTGGGGATTGCCGGAATAAGGCTCAGTTTTGGTATTTTCCTTCATTTACTTTTTTAAAAATCATTTAACTTCACTTGTATTTCAGTGTCGTGCTTGGGTGGGTTTGCACTCAGTTTACCAGAGCTGCTCAGAGATTGCACTGCTGCCCTGTGAGCATCTCAGTTGTGCATTGTAAAGCATTAGCACATTTTTTTTACCTCTAGCCCTCCATAGAATAGTCACTTTTTGTTAGTCTTACAGCAAAACCTAGTCCATCTAGCCCACTCCCCACTAGTTACTACAGTATATACCTGCCATAATGGACGGACAGTTTCCTACCATTTCTCTAGCCATCCTGATTGACAATGGGCATCCTGAGGCAATGAAGCAATTGTCTCATGTATACTGACAAAATAAACAAATACAACATGTGAGAGCTGTACCTATACTATGAATTTGGAATCAATTCTCTCACATAACAACAAACCAGGTATCAAACAGGTTGTCAGCAGACACACTTCATCTGTTGCTCATAACAAGCTCACAACACATAAACCCACTTACAGGGAGGTACTTTCTAGAAGCCTAACTAAAAATCATAGACATCCCAAGTACAAACCTACTGCACACAATGAAGACCCAACAGAATCCACTGCACATAATAATGCACACAATGTCTCAGCCAATAAGCCTATAAGGAAAAACACCTCCAAACCAAATGTCTTGACCATAGGCAACTCCATAGTGAGACACGCAGATGTCCCCCTCACCAGGCTGGACAAGGAGAAGGTCACAGTCAGCTGCCTGTCAGGTGCCAGGATCCATCAGATCATGCAAGCACTCAAGTCTCTCAACAAGTACTGTTATGACTCTGTCATAGTCCATGTTGGATTGAATGACTTGAGATGTACCTCACTGGACTATATGAACAGAGACATGACTGAACTCTCAGAGTATGTGTCCCAGGCAGGTATGTCACTAGTCCTAAGCAGCATTCTACCTTCACCCAGGATGATGCCTCAATATAAAAAAAAAAAGATTGACTTCAACAGATGGCTTAGCTTCTGGTGTCGTTCCAGGGGAATCCAGGATCTGTCAGTCTGGGAAGATATGGTGGACAGACCCCGCTACCTTACCAGAGATGGTCTTCACCTGTTGTCTCTTGGCTTTTGGTTACTGGTAAAGGTACTTGCCTCGCCCATAGTTCCTTTTAAGGCAATGTCATAACAACTACATCCCTGATATAAAAATAAAATCCACTAGATACAAACTGAAGGTTATGCTGCTTAATGCAAGGAGTCTAAATCAGAAACTGCCCTCACTGGAAGCACTCCTTAGCTTGAAAGATGCCAATGTATGTGCAGTCACAGAGGCATGGTTCAAAGCTGCAGAGAACCCCCTAGCCATACAAGGCTACAATGCTTTCCACATGTTCAGACCTCAAAACGAGCATGAAATAATTAAAGGGGAGGTGTATACATCTTCATTAAAGACAAATACACCTAAAGACTGGTCAAACAATACAACGCTACTCCTAGCCTAACTTACTGTAGGTAAAACCCCCTTCCATATCATTGTTAGCTATAGTTACCCCACCATGAACTACTAAAATCACTCTGCCTACTTAGACCTACTTGAGTCACTCACTATAGAGCCCAACACCTTGGTCATGGGTGATTTCAACTATCCTTCAATTGGTTTGGAGTCATGTATGAGCACAAACATGCTCTCCCTAAGGTTCCTGGACTTTGTTAATACTAATGATCTGGAACAGATAGTCTGTACCTCCACAAGGGGCTTGAATGTTCTAGACTTAATACTCATCAACATGGGGGTCTCTGCGCTACCCACATTTTGCTGCCTCCCTAGTAAGGTCTGATCTTAAATAAGTCTCATTGAAATGATTGATCATACCTGATCCCTCCCAAGAGCAAAAAGGATGAAATATTTCTCCAAAGCAAACTATAGCTTCCTAAGCGATGCCATAAAGAGTTGCAAACCCCCTACTACCACCACTGTCAACAATGTCTGCTATACAGAAGTGTACACAAATGCCCTGTATAAACATCTATACAAATGTATAGACTCTGCTGTACCTGAGCACATCAAAATAAGGTCCTCGCAAAAAACAAGCCACACTGGTGGGCATCAAGCATAAATAGGTTATACAATAAGTGGAAGTAACCAATGCCTAAGAACGAAGAAGATGTTCAGACAAGCCAAGGTTTCCAAGCGATGTAACGTAATTTATTTACAAAAGATAAAACACGTTTTCGCTTCTGTTAGACAGAAGCTTCTTCAGCATACCAACAACCACAAGCTCACATCTTTTAAACCTGTTTTCAAGCAGGTGATTAAGTTAAGTCATTTAAGATTTAAAGAAAAAGTACCACATTCTTGATCAGTGAGTGAGCAATTAAAACATAACCATGTACAAGTTAATCATAGCACTTAAAAATGTATCATAAGTGCAAAATTTAGTCATTTAAACTTTTCTGTTAAAAAATTCTTATTAAAAAGAATTCTTATTAAAAAGAATTGTGCATAAAACCAAGATAGACTCATTCCATAAAAATGAAAGTAAAACACAGTAATAATGCAATAGGTGTGTAATAAACACCACTTAATAAGTAAGGCTGCCTGCCCAGTCCGAAAGTTAACTAGATAAACCAGTTTGCCCTATTGTAAATGTCATAGAAATTACATCCTAGTTTAATTTCTAAATATGTAGATGATGAATCTGTATAGAAATGGTCCTAAGTCATGAAGGAACCTCCATGGCGTGGTAACAATCAATAGGGTATGGGAATACTAATGCCTAAGAACAAGAGGGCACACTTCAGAGCTTGAACAAGCAAATTAGATATCTAGTAAATTCATATAAAGACAATTACAAAGCTAAACTAGTATCCCTAGCTAAAGATAATCACTAGACATTCTTTACCTACATCAGAAATCTGAAAGGGAAGGCCCAGCTTTGTACCAGACTATTAGTAGATGGTACCACTCATGCTGACCCTAAGGACATCACCAATTTGCTAACAGACAGATTTGGTGCAACCTTCACCTCCTGTCCTCACCAGACATACCCCAAAGCCTACCTGTCACCAGTCTTCTACCTAGTATCTCTAAAGAGCAGGTCATACCTGCACTGTCTATGGCCAAAAACACAGCCTCTATAGGACTGGATAATATCCCAGGCTGCCTACTAAATATCTAAAACAGTAACTAGTGGAACCACTTGGCACTCTGTTCAACTACAGTCTAAGTATTGGCTTTGTCCCAGCAGAGTGTAAAACAGCAACAGCAATTCCTTGCATAAAGGGGGTCCATTAACTGACCCTGGGAGCTATAGATCTATAAGCCTCAGTAGCCGTATCTGCAAAGCCATGGAGAAAATCATCATGGATCTTATCAACAAAGACATAGGTGACCTTCCAAATCTTGGCCAGACCCAATTTGGCTTTGTTATGGGTAGATCATGCTTAATAAACCTCATAGACTTCTTTGAGAATGTCACCAAAGGCCTGGATGAAGGCAAAACAGTACATACAGCCTATTTTGTCTTAGCCAAGGCTTTTGACACAGTCTCCCACTCAGGCATCATTGAGAAACTCAAGCAGCTGGGAATTAACCCATATGTCACTAGATTGATAGCCAACTGGCTCACCAACAGAATGCATACAGTCAAAGTTAGAGACTCCATCTCTACCAGCAGACCAGTTACCACTAGTATACCATGAGGATCTGTGCTGGGCCCCGTACTGTTTGAAATTTATTTCTCAGAATTCCAGGGGAAAATAGATGGCCTGCGACTTACCAAGTTCACTGATGACTGCAAACAGGGTCCAATCACTGATTCCCCCAACAATGCTGACATACTACAAAAGGAGCTTACACAGACAAATGATTGATGGAAAAGCCACGGACTTAAACTAAACCAAAAAGTGTGTTATTATCCTTTTCAGCAAAGGGGAAGTCCCTGCTAATTACAATATTAACAGTACCCCCTTAGTTCAAACCCTGTGGTGAAATATTTGGAAACACAGGATGATAGCAACCTTAACTTCACTCACCATGTGTCCACAGTGGTAAGGAAGGCTTTCAACATTGCACATCTCATAACATCCACTCCTGATGATGTTATAACTGCCATGTACTCATCTCTCATCAGACCATTAATAGAGTGTAATGCTCCCTTCTGTATGTACCTCACCAGACACCTGCAGCAGCTGGAGAGACCTCAGAAGTTTCTCCAAGAAAATTCAGGGCCTTCAACACATGACTTCCATGGACAGACTGAAGGCCCTGTCACTGTACTCTAATCTTATAAGCTGCTGAGGGGCAACTTGTGCCTGGCCTACAGAGCAGTCTCAGACCCTGCCTAATGGAAATGCTGCACATCCACAAGTCACATGGGACAAGATTCACTCACGCTAGGGATTGTAACCTAGCCTGAGACATTAATAGGACATGCTGGAGAGACAGATATTTCTTCCAGAGATTGCCACTCCTCTGAAACAAACTCCCAATTCATGTAAAACAGCACTTCTCAATGCCCCTATTTAAGGGTAAGTTAGCAGTGGCAGCTGGTGACTTCAAATCAAAGGGGGGCTGCAGGAGACAGTTGAATGAGTGGGCCCAATGAGAAAGGGGTGGAGCTATGCTCAAAACCACTAAAACTGGGACTTTAATTATATACACTGCCCTGGGTGCCAAACTGTAATTATGAGAGTCCATTCAAAACAAAATGAAGTGTAGAAGAAAAAAAATATTTCCATGCATTGGCTACATGACAGCTTACTTAATATCTTGACTGAAACAAAAAGGTTGTAAGGCATGAATAAATAAATTACTGGAATGCCAGTCAAAATCAAGTATAAAAAAACAAGCAGCACTCAACTCAAACCACTTCTCCTTGCACTGCATTCTAATTATAATTTATATTCAGCTTTATAAAAGTTCCAAGTAACATGCTGAAAGTAGCAATCTCTGTGATGCCCCCACTTGTAAAAATATTTCTTATCAAAAATGACCCGCTGCCTGACAACAACTATCTACATGTTTCATGGGGAAAACGTGATCAAAGTAAAAAATGAACAGCAAACAAGAAACAAGCTCAAGATAAATTTCTTAAAGGATTACTGCACAGGTTATGGACCACACATGATAGATTGGCATTCTGATTAGTTTATGGGTAAAGCCATCAAAGATGACTGCAAGTCTCCAACAAATGTAATGAGCTTCTGAAAATACTGTAATCCTGTCCTTTATTACAAATACTGTCATATGCATTTCAAAACCTAAGGCTTATACGTTATCCAGTTATGTAAATATTCTGTGCATGGCAGCAAAAAAAAAGGCTTTCAATGTTGGTAATTTTTTAACAGTATGCTTATTAAAGCTTACCATGCATCTTACAATCTCAGACAAGCTTACATGATTTTCATTAAAGCATTGCTACTTAAACACAGAGCAACAGTCACTGCAACAACATACATTTTCTGACTAATAAGAAGCATAAATCAACAGTATCATCATATGAGAGAAAAACAGAACATTCTGCAACATCAAGGACAGATGAAAAGCCACTGTAGTACTTGTGTCTACCTTGGATGGGGGGGTACTCTGCACACTTACACTGCATAACTGATCCTTGCCTTGCTTGGACACATCCAGAGTCACTACATTGGGGACTGGGGTGCAACAAGTATGTCACAATTTGAAATGTCTCTGGCTGACAGTGATGGCCCTGTCACATTTGTCATACCTGTCAACCTCAGAGCAAGAAATCTGGACAAAGCCATAAATAGAAGTGGGACAAAGGACCAAAAATAAGGACAATTTTTAAATATTGCTCTTCTAAACTTGGAAAGATAATAGAATAAGTAAGTCTTGCATTTGTATGAATTTTTTGAAGGGTATGAAATCTGAAACTCAAATGTCTGTCACTATTTTCTAACTTCAATCTCTAATGATTTGCCACTTATTTGCCAGAAAACCACAATTTTATGAAAAAATGGACCAAAAATGTGATGCAAAAATATAAAATAGTCACACAATACAGCTGGGAACCTGTCAAAGAAGGGACACTTTTTTAATATTAGTATTGTTAAGTTGAGCAGCTGACAAAAATAAGAAAATCTACATGCATTTCTGAAATAAAATTAATCTATAACTCTGATCATTACAATTATTTATTAATTGTAAACCCTCCACATTTTCTTCCAAAACTGTCATTTTGTGGAGGGATTATTAGAGGAGAGCAACATTTTGAGCCAAAGTCGAGGACAGTTGAGAGGTTTGGATATACCTAATTCTATAAAGTGATTTATTTGTGCATACCTCTCAACCTCTTAATGCAGGAAATCTGGACAAGGCCAAATATATTGGGGGAACATACAGACAGTACTAAAACTTGCTCTTGTATAAACTTAGGCAGTTGACAGAATAACAAGTCTTGCTTTAGTATGCATTTTTCTGAAGGGTATAAAGTCTGAAACTCAATGTCTGTCATTATTTAGTGACTTCATTCTTAAATGATTTGCCAGAAAATCACAAATTTTATGAGCAACAAACCGAAAATAAGAAGCAAAAATCTATTTATTCTGCGAAAATCTGGACAGTGGAAAGGTATAGTTCAGCCGGGGTTGCCACTTTTCCTCCCTCACAAAATCATGATTGAATGGGGCCTCCCCCTGCAACCATTCCAATGTCCCATTACTTGGCTGTTTCACCCCATTTACCATAAACACTGTAATGTGCATATTGCTTTACTTCTATGATGATTTGGATTTCATTTAAAAGTTTTATTTTACATTTTACAGCACAAACACTAATAGACATCTGCTAAATAAAGCAATGCAGTCTCACAATGAAAATAGAGTTAGCATTAAAACTTCTCTGCCCTTGAAACACACGTTCATTGAAACAGCATTGAAACCCACATTCAAAGAAAATACATCTGGCCAGTGGCAGATAAAGATTAACTATGGGCTGTTTACAAATCATAGGCCCCTTGCATATGTTCTTTGATACACCTTTCTGACTGTATTAAATTATATTCCTTGTATAATACAGAACAGTTGTTAGAGGGCGTTTTAAATTTATTGTTTTGAACATTTTTTCCAGTAAACAATGAAACAAAATGCATGCACCAATAATGACAAAAATGCCAAAATCAGAACGTTTCCGTCATAAAAGTCTACTCAGACTTCTACACTACACCAATATCAGTAAATATGCGCAATCTGTGCAGAAGTAAAAGTCATCTAAATAATTCCACATTAAAGAGATCTGTAACTAATGAAGAGTTTGCTGGTAGCAAACAACTTTATATTTCATTATTTCATCTACAAATAAAGTGTCTCTCAATAGGGGATGGATGGCAAACTGATAACAGTTGATAGTTAGTAGGTATCTCTACCAAAGAGGACGTTCTCAGGACTGCAGCATCCACCCCCTTTAAAAATACAACACAGTACAGTATCAGCAATGCATCTACATACCGTGGGAGTAGAATCTACAGCCTTCTGCATCAAAAGCAAGTACACTACACGTTGTGTAATTAATGATGCAAGCAGACTCAGCATAAGCAGCACTAAACTTCTCTTCCCCTGAAGCTCTTAACTCCTTGTAAAATTCACTTGACACTCAACTGTACCTCTCAACTTTACAGCACATGAGCACAAGAAATCTGGAAAAAGCCAGAATGTATTGTGGGGGGGAACAAAAGCCCAAAAAACAGGAACACATTTTAAATGTTGCTTGTATAACCTTGGAAATTTGCTAGAATAAGATGCTGTGCTACTACCATGTATTGCACTGCCAAGTCCAGGACCCTGTGTACTACAATCAGAGCAACATACCACTATGCCAAATCAGCTGTTTCTTGAAAGACAGGAAGACTGAAACTTAAATGTCTATCAATTAGTGAATTCAGTTCTCACCATAGCTCTCAACCTCTTAGCAGAAAAAACCTGCACAAAGCAAATAATAGGGGAATACAGCCCCAAAAATAGGGACAGATTTCAAATATTGATCTTATAAACTTTGAAAATTGCTAGAATAAAATGTTTAGTCTTACCATGTACTTTCTGAAGAATATGAAGTCTGAAATTCAAATGCCTGTCATTATTTAGTGAATTCAAATTAGATTTTATGAGGAACAGAAATAAAATATGAGGCAAAAATCTAAATGCTTTTCACAAGTGGTGGTGAGTAGGGAATTCAGGTTCTTGCTACCTGCACCCAAGGTTGAGGGTTTGAGCCTGAGTTACTCTCTCTAGTTACAAGTTATAGTACACACACACACACACACACACACACACACACACACACACACACACACACACACACACACACATAGACACACACACACCCACACACCCACACACCCACACACACACACACACACACACACACACACACACACACACACACACACACACACACACACACACACACACACACACACACACACACACACACACACACACACACACACACCAGAGTAAATAAATCTGGATGCATTCTTGAGTCTTGTCCTCCATTTGTCCCATCCTCAAAGTCTGCAGCAGCTCTGTAAAGTCTGATCCCAGAATGCCACGCAAGCGTGTGCTGCCTCAGCTCATTCTGAGCATGCACAGACTGCAGACCCTGCAGTCTAATCCCATTCCAGTCTATGCATTTTTAACCGTATAGACTTCTGGGGCATCTGTAGACTGTTGCCTGCTTTCCAAATCTGGACTGGTTAAACAGCAGTCCAGATTCAAGTTTCCAAGCACGCATGTGTGAGTTCCGGGATATTTTTATTTTGGTTACAGCTGGGGGATTTTTTTATTTTGGTTTGCAGCTGGGGGGGGGCTGCAGTCTTGCAGTCCAATATCATGAGCTACCACTATAAGTTAGACAACTGGATGGGAGACCATCAATTTATCCAAGGGTGTCACCTATGTCACTCTTAGATAAGGACAGTAAGTGCTGATCATAGACTTGCTCTGCAAATATAGACCACACAATTTAGTCAATAAGGCAACAAGAGTATAACATGGCTAGGATTATATGACCCTATGGCCAATAGCCTAGTAACCTCTTATGAACCTATGATCCTAAGGTGACATCTGCCTTGGCTCCAGCCAAGTGTCTAATCATGCCCTGGTGAGATGACTGCATATGCAATAATCTGATATAGCCGATGACACCAGCATTGTCTGTTGAGCATATGGTAATAGCAGTGTTCTACATGCTGGTGTAAAATGCTGGTTGTAATCCCAGGTAACAGCTCACACACATTTGACTGTGATGAGAACAGAAGCCCTGTCTAAGTACACAAACTAAAAAACACAGTACTTTGTGCAAGTGCCATGGCCCACATCTGACTTTACATGGCTGCAGGTCAGCTTATAGTGGATGACATCAGCCGACCATGTGGGAGACAAGAGGTCGTGAGGGCTGCATGAACTAGATGTGTAGGCTTGTGCAATTATCAAAATACTAGCAAGCCATGCCATTGGAGAAATAACTGTAGGATAGCATGTCTATTCTGCTGAGTAGAGTCTCACACATACACACCCAGTTGACTGCAATGAGAACAGAACCCCTCTCTAAGTACACAAACTATAGAATGCAGTAAAGAAAATGTAAACCCGACCAGGGTTTAACCAAGAACAAGGCAAAAAATTCGGACCACTGCACACTGAAGCAAGGTAAAACAGGCGAATCTTTAATGGAAGACTAAGCGCTTTCACCATACAACCATGGCATCATCAGAGTCAATGACTACAACATTCTGAGATCCTGATTAAATAACAAAACAATTAAACAATTGTCAATAATTAAAAGTTAATTATTAATTAAATCATTAAACCAGCCAAAGAGTCCTGAGTTCTAATGTTAAATGTTTAAATACATAAATATGCAACAAAAAACAAACACATCACCCCCCATCAATATTTAAAACATATATTTTGTTATTTTGTTAAATAAACTAACAAACAAATACAAAATTAAACAATATATGATTTATGTTTTAGGGCAGGCTTGAGAGAGATAAAATCATTCAATCCTGGGTGTCTAGTTGCATTAAGCCTCAACTGCCACTCTGCTTCCAGAATGGCTACTTTATTACTGACATCCCCTCCCTGATCAGTGTAAGCACGATCAATAACAAAAAATAAAATCTTTTTGAAATTGGAACATTTAAAAGAATGGATATACAAAGCATTATGTGGGTCTTTATTTTTGATGGACCTTCTGTGTTCCATAACTCTATCCCTAAATCTACGGGTAGTCATACCAACGTAGAATGCATCACAGCAACTACATGTGGCAACATAAACAAGATTTCTACTATTACAATTACATAACCCAGGGCATGCTAAAGTACGTCCAAACCCAACTACACAAAGATATGCCCCATCAGCAATAAACCTGCATGCATTACACATTCCACATTTACCCATCCACGACCTAGAATTTCTAACAGCCTTTTCCAAAGTATTCTTAAGATTGAACCCCCTACTAAAGACAATGGTTGGCGTTTTACCCACTATATTCTTAGTACCTGAACTCAAACAGTCATCACAAGCATGTCTCAAAACAGCACACATTTTAGAGGCCTTTTCACAATACTTCAGCAGGGCCAGTTGTTTTACTATCAACCTCATTTGATTTCCCAGTCACTAACTTGTGGTCAAATCCATTATCAACAACCCCTCTCTTCAAAATAGGCAAATAAATTGTCCTTCTCTTTTTGTAAACCTCTTTTTTGATTCTTAACAAAAGCTTTAAAGGATAACCACACTCAAGTAAGAACCCAATTAATTTATACATTTCCTGCTTAAAAACCTCATCATTACTTACAAGTCTTGAAACACGTACCATTTGACCTTTTGCTACCCCCTTTCTCTGATGGAAGGGGTGACAGCTATTGAAATGAAGCAATGAATTTGAATAATTATCTTTCCTGAATATAGTACTAGTTATAACACCACCCCTTTTGTCAATAGTAATATCCAAATAATTAATAATGTCTTTGTTCCAAACATATGTAAACTTTAAAAAGCTCGTTGTGCTATTCAAATAATCCACAAATTCATTGGCATCACTTTCATCACCTTTCCAGAGAATTAATAAATCATCCAAAAACCTATTGTACTGAATAATTTTGGAGTTGTATCTACACGGAAAAACAAACAACCTCTCCCTGAGGAGTTATTTAATCAGGATCTCAGAATGTTGTAGTCATTGACTCTGATGATGCCATGGTTGTATGGTGAAAGCGCTTAGTCTTCCATTAAAGATTCGCCTGTTTTACCTTGCTTCAGTGTGCAGTGGTCCGAATTTTTTGCCTTGTTCTTGGTTAAACCCTGGTCGGGTTTACATTTTCTTTGGTATATCCTGTTTTCGGCTCTGCCAGTGAGGATTTGGGATGCCAAGTGATTTCTTTGACTATGGATGCCGTTTTAAAAGAACTGGCCCAAGCCATGCATAAGTTAATTCATTTACACGATAAGGAAAACGATGATGGTGCTGCTGTTTTAGACAGTCCAACCGATTCTCGGGTTGGATTATTCACCTTACACTCTCCTATTCCAGGGTCCATACCACCGGGGCAGAGATCTGCTTTGTCAGCTTCGTATAGTGGTATGGTTTCGAAAGGTATGACTGGATCTAGTGTGGGAGTGTCCAACGGAGCTTCAAACAGTTCGCGAACTCCACCCTCTTCATCGGCGTGTGCTAGGAGAGAGCACAACCAAGAGTTGTGGTTTGAACTGCCAGTTGTGGATTTTAATCGTGTTGGGTTTAGTGCAAGTAATGTGGCTTTTCCATCGTTAAAGGAACTTATTTTTCATTTTGAGAGACTTTGCACTAAATACAGGGCGCTTCAGTTGGATAATTTGTTTTTGCTCAAATCCAAGGAGCTGAAACAAGTGCCGAAGGGGCTGCGTGTATGGAAATTGCCGATGGGCATAGAGCGAGGTACTGAATCTTTTAATAAGTTGGTTAATTTATTTGATCGAACTGGGTTGGAATTGTTAGACATCATTATTCATAACAACAAAGTTAAATTGATTGAATTATGGGGGGAAATTGCTAAGTTACATTTGAGCATTACCACCGACCTCTTGTTTTTCCAGTACCAGGCCTGGTTCGATAAGGTTCTGAGTAACATTGAGAAATATGTAAATCAAAATAGAGTTACAAAACAAAAGAAGTTGGCTAGGGACACTGCTGACTATGCCAACCAATGTGCTTATCCTCCTGGCCGTCAGGCAGGTTATACTGCAAATAGAACTGTAAGTTGTGGGTCTGGTTTAGTTAGTAATATTGACGACTGTGAGACAACTGATGTGCATGATGCTGAGCTACATGATGTTTTTTTAGATCAGACTAGTGGCCTGAGGAGGTCGGAGAGGTTAATGAACAGGGTGAACTCCAACTACAACAACAACAGGGGTTCGAAGGGAGGGAGGGGGGGTCAATTAGAGGAACTAATTGGTGGTTCAAATGTTTTGCACCACGATGTTTTATATGGTAATTTAGATGTTGTTTCCAATGAGTCCTGTGATTTGCTTGTCAATTCTGATATTATGCTTGACAACTGTTCTTATGATAGTTCTGATGTTGTTTTGAGAGAGATTATTGACAATCCTTGTTGTGAAATATTAGATTATGCATCAAACCTTGTGAATAATATAGTGGACAATGGTGATGTATCTACCATTTGTATAAAGGAGATAATAGAACATGTGTTCAATGGTGATTTTGTGTTGAATGATTTTTGTTTTTTTGATGAAATGGGTGTGTCACAGAGTAGTCAAGGTATGGGATGTGTAGTTTCATCTAAATTTGGGTTTACCATTTACAACTACACTGACATGCCTATCACAGACAGTTATTTTGATTTATTTAGTAAAGGTATTCATTTTGTTCACAATTTTAAGCTGGATATCGCACAGGTTTTGGTAAATTTTAAACTTTTTTTAAGGAGGCTCAATCTTCAGATGTATTTTCAAGGAAAAAATCTTCTAGATGATGATTGTATTCATGAAAATGGGGCTTTACTAAAAAGGAAGAGTACTTTCATCCCACCATCTAATGTAGAATTTTCAGTGTTGGAAAAAGTTGTGGAATGTGATTTTAGGAGAATTTGTAGCCAAAAATATTGTTTACCAGATAAATTGAAAAGTGAAGAAAGAGTTGTGTTGATGGAACTTAAAACTTCTAACAATATTAGATGTATGAAACCTGACAAAGGTGGGGGAATGGTTCTCATGTCAAAGATTGATTACTTGGCCTCTATGAAGGAGCTGCTTGACGACAGTTCTGTGTACACCAGGGTGTCTATAAATGAAGTAAATAGAGCATACCAAAAGATAGATCTTTTTTTGCTTGATGCCCTGTTTTAGGGGTGTCATTAATGAAACGGAATTTGATTATTTGCAGGTTAAACATCCAGTTATGCCCAGCATCTTTGGCATTCCAAAGGTGCACAAGGGGACTGTTAATTTAGCTTTTAGACCTATTGTAGCAGCGAGGGGTTCCAAAACAGAGCCTTTGGCAGCCCTTGTGGATGTGATATGAAAACCGGCCTTGGTAGGTGCTGCACGTGTGTTGAGGGACTCCTGGCACTGCTTGGAAAGATTGAGGGAAATTAGAGCTAATGGTGACTCTTACAGTTTTCTTACGGTGGATGTTGTTAATCTGTTCTCAGTGATTCCGCATGTGGAAGGTTTAGACATGTTTTATGAAAGTCTCAACATGAGTACTAATGTCAATAAGGATACATTGAATCTTTTGTATGACTTAATGGAAATTATATTACAAAATAATTTCATGAGGTTTGAAGGGGAGGTGTTCAATTAGTGTTCTGGAGTAGCGATGGGAGCCAAATGTGCCCCGGTTTTTGCAAACCTTGTTCTTTTAGCTTGGGAGAGGTTGTTTGTTTTTCCGTGTAGATACAACTCCAAAATTATTCAGTACAATAGGTTTTTGGACGATTTATTAATTCTCTGGAAAGGTGATGAAAGTGATGCCAATGAATTTGTGGACTATTTGAATAGCACAACAAGCTTTGTAAAGTTTACATATGTTTGGAACAAAGACATTATTAATTATTTGGATATTACTATTGACAAAAGGGGTGGTGTTATAACTAGCACTATATTCAGGAAAGATAATTATTCAAATTCATTGCTTCATTTCAATAGCTGTCACCCCTTCCATCAGAGAAAGGGGGTAGCAAAAGGTCAAATGGTACGTGTTTCAAGACTTGTAAGTAATGATGAGGTTTTTAAGCAGGAAATGTATAAATTAATTGGGTTCTTACTTGAGCGTGGTTATCCTTTAAAGCTTTTGTTAAGAATCAAAAAAGAGGTTTACAAAAAGAGAAGGACAATTTATTTGCCTATTTTGAAGAGAGGGGTTGTTGATAATGGATTTGACCACAAGTTAGTGACTGGGAAATCAAATGAGGTTGATAGTAAAACAACTGGCCCTGCTTTTGTTTTGAAGTATAGTGAAAAGGCCTCTGAAATGTGTGCTGTTTTGAGACATGCTTGGGATGACTGTTTGAGTTCAGGTACTAAGAATATAGTGGGTAAAACACCAACCATTGTCTTTAGTAGGGGGGGGTCAATCTTAAGAATACTTTGGAAAAGGCTGTTAGAAATTCTAGGTCATGGATGGGTAAATGTGGAACGTGTAATGCATGCAGGTTTATTGCTGATGGGGCATATCTTTGTGTAGTTGGGTTTGGACGTACTTTAGCATGCCCTGGGGTATGTAATTGTAATAGTAGAAATCTTGTTTATGTTGCCACATGTAGTTGCTGTGATGCATTCTACGTTGGTATGACTACCCGTAGATTAAGGGATAGAGTTATGGAACACAGAAGGTCCATCAAAAATAAAGACCCACATAATGCTTTGTATATCCATTCTTGTAAATGTTCCAATTTTAAAAAGTTTTTATTTTTTGTTATTGATCGTGCTTACACTGATCAGGGAGGGGATGTCAGTAATAAAGTAGCCATTCTGGAAGCAAAGTGGCAGTTGAGGCTTAATGCAACTAGACACCCAGGATTGAATGATTTTATCTCTCTCAAGCCTGCCCTAAAACATAAATCATATATTGTTTAATTTTGTATTTGTTTGTTAGTTTATTTAACAAAATAACAAAATATATGTTTTTAAATATTGATGGGGGGTGATGTGTTTGTTTTTTGTTGCATATTTATGTATTTAAACATTTAACATTGAAACTCAGGACTTTTTGGCTGGTTTAATGATTTAATTAATAATTAACTTTTAATTATTGACAATTGTTTAATTGTTTTGTTATTTAATCAGGATCTCAGAATGTTGTAGTCATTGACTCTGATGATGCCATGGTTGTATGGTGAAAGCGATTAGTCTTCCATTAAAGATTCGCCTGTTTTACCTTGCTTCAGTGTGTAGTGGTCCGAATTTTTTGCCTTGTTATAGAATGCAGTACTTTATGCAAGTGCCTCAGCACAGGTCTGACTTTTACATGGCTGTAGGTCAACTTACAGTGGATGACAGAAGCAGTGCATGTTGGTGAGAAGAAGTTGGGAGGCCTGCCTGAAATGGATGTGTAGGCAGGTGTAAGTATCAAAATACTGTCAATGTATGGGACTGGGGCCATATCTGCAGGATACACACTTGCGCTTCTGGCTAGACACACACATACACACACACACACACACAAATACACACACACACACACACACACACACACACACACACACACACACACACACACACACACACACACACACACACACACACACAGCTGACTGTAGTGAGATCAGAACACCTACATATCTAAGCACAGTAACTAAGAACTCAGTACTTTACACATGCACCATGGCACAAGTCTGACTTTTATATGGCTGTAGGTCATCTTATAGTGGATGGCATCAGCATTGCACGTTGGAAAAAAGAAGGTCGGAGGCCTGCCTGTAACGGCTGTGTAGGCAGGTGCAAATATCAAAATACTGATAATTTATAGGATTGTGGTAGTAACTGCAGGATACACACTTGTGCTTCTCAGTTGATACACACACACACACACAGTTGACTGCAGTGAGAACAGAACCCCTACCTATCTAAGTACACAGACTACAGACCTCATTACTTTATGCAAGCGCCATGGCACAAGTCTGACTTTTACATGGCTGCAGGTGAATTTATAGTAGATGATATCAGCAGGCCATGTGGAGGACAACAGGTTGGGAGGCCTGCATAGGCACACAGTTTCATAGGTTAATATGAGGCCAGTAGCCTAACAGCACTAGGGTGTGTTAAAGCCTAGCTGTGTAAAAACACAAGTACCCTTATGGAACATAGTTGGATGTTTGAGTTTAGCAGAGCAAGGTTGTCAGTAACACTGACTGGCCTTGTCCACAAGGGAGCACACAACATTATAAATTACACCTTGTATTCTGGTTGATATATGTGTGTAAAAAATACTGAGACCCCAAGGTCATACTGCTTTGTGGGGGACAACATGTATGTATTGTGAATATATATAGAATATGCCCTCAATTTGCAAAGTTTCCACATGTACTTTTATGTCCTATAAAGGAAATGGACAATGAACACCAATAAGAAAGCATGACATATACAGTTCCATAGCGTAGTGAGCAGCAGATTTGGGTGATAGTTAGCAAAGTGAACATGCATGCGAGTTCCACCTATTTGCATGTAGGTTATCAGTGCACTAACACGACCCACATTGCTAACATCTGTCAAGCAGAATGCAACCAGTGACAAGAAACTGCATGTACAGGCAGATGTGTATGCGTTTTATGCAAAAGTTAAAGCCATGCTGGTCCAGATAGCAGGAATACATTTACAGGAATATAGTATGCAGTATACCTACAGTTACACATTTGGTCATAAATGTAATAATACATAGATTACTCTATCAGTAAAAGTAATACTATATGGAATATATTGCATTTGAACCCAGGACCATGTGTGTGGCAGTCTTACACTTATACCTGTTGCCACAGGAATGTTGAGGAAACAGTTGTCTATGTTCCACTTCATTGCTGTAAACTGGAATGTCACAGCAGTAAAACAAAGGTTCCACACTCTGTACTAGAATCCAGTACCATCTGTACTCCAGGGTGGGTTTTCACAATAGCCAAGGACATTAAATGAATGTATCCAGTTTCTATTTTTGGCTGTCTGCAGGTTTTGATACAATTTGACTGCATTCCATGAGATACATACTGCATATGCTTACATGATAGTATGAGTAATATGTTTCATGGGGTCTGCCTCACCTCTTACAAACCAGATAAACACAGCCATTCCCCACTTCCACTGTTTGCGCTATGTGGTGCACCATGCAAAAAGTGCAATTGAAAATAAGAAGAGTAAGAAACAAAAATTGTAATGGACACATATAAGTAAAATAAGTGTCTGCTGTCACATGTTAAGTTACTTTCTGTACAGCTCCACCACTATTTACTTCATTACTGTACCAAGTTAAGAAATAAAAAGATATGCCATAATATTATTAAAGAATACAGTCTACGTTCAAGACTTTCCTTGCAAATGCAGTAGCTGACACAATTTTATTTCAGACCTAGAATTTCCTTGTCTCTACTCCCATGGTATTGAAGTATGCAGGAAAAAACAGCATGTAGACTACATGGATGCTTTATATCTTGTTGAATCACCTACTTATGTTGTAATTAGCACTTATGAAAAATATTTGCTGCTTTACTGAATATATCAGCTCTGTTGGTGCTCATTAGTGAGCGATGAGCACCTATGTGCCACTGCATGCACTGACATTGAAATCAGGTAAACACAGGTGATCCTATTACTTTTCACCCTTCATGTGATATTGCACAAACATGCAGCTCAAAAAGTGGAGGAAAGATTACAGACCCTGTACTAAAACCCAGGACCTTCTGTATCCTAGCCCTACACATACACATGCTGCTACAAGAATAGTTATGTGACGAGCACTGAGAAACCGACCATTCATTCCTCCATTTCCCATGGTTGCACTAAGCTCCACACCACTCAAACAAGGACGAAAATTAAAAAATAAATTTGAACTTAAAGTGGACAGAGACATTACATTTTAACAAATAATAAAAGGGATGAAACAGAACTTGTAAATAACGCACTGCTTATATACACTTTTATACTTCACAGATCTACACATACACTTCTGTAACTGTAACCTGACACACCTCTGATGTCGTCATTCACTGTTGCCATCCATTCAACATGAACACTATGGAAGTGCCTACATGAAGTGAAAATCCCTACACAGTTACTATTTTTTGGATTCAGCAATTCTAATGAGTTTTGACATCATTTGCTTCATTACCATGCTGACAACCCTGAATCTACATGATTGTTAACAGTGTGTGTAAACAGGGAAACTGAAGGGCAGCTCAGTTGTACACTCAAGGGGGGTATTACTCTGGCATATATCTGCACAGAGGAATGCAGGTTTTGATACAATTTGACTGCATTCCATGAGATACATACTGCATATGCTTACATGATAGTATGAGTAATATTTTCATGGGGTTTACACTTTTATCTGTCTACATTAGTTACCAGTACATTCTTTATTTGGGGGTAGGGTAGCAAAGCTGCATTTATGTCATTGCACTTAAAAAGGAATTGTTGCTATTGTTAGTCTAATATTCTAGCATTCACCATGTCTGATAATGGCATAATGTATGTGGGGTTACATGTTACTGTCTGTTCTGTACAAATCTATGGACTTTTACTTGGTCTTCCTTCCATGTAGACTCCTTTCTGTGGTTGTATTCAGAAAACATTCAACTACATGGCCAACATGAGCATGGCATCTACACGGTTGCTTTACAGCTTGTTGAATCACTCCATCATGTTGATTGGCTTCATTAGCATACAATTCAGCTACTTATGCTGTAATTTGCATGCCACTGATATTTGCATGTTTGCACATGAGTGCACATGGCTACAGGGAGTTTACTGAATTTAACACTATTCGTGGCCATGTGCACGGATCATGTAGGCTTTATAGAATTGCCCCCTCCCGTTGTCTTTTTCTGAAGTATTCAGATTTAACAGTTTTATCCTCTGATGTACAGGTTTGCTTTTAGACTGAAATTTCAGTTGACTCTGGTGCAGAATGTAGCCCCAGTTCCTTATCCAGTAAGTGTGTAAACAGGATTGTGTGATGTCCCTCAGTCAACAGTCTATAGACCACATGTTCATTTTTACTGTAGTTATACACCTTTGGTTCGCTAAATATTAAATACATATTCTTTCACTTGTAAGTCCAGAGTTATTTAAGTACACATAATTGGGATGATTTTTTTTCATAGTATAGTACTAATACACAGAGCCATTAGGAGTTCTATCATTCTTAGCCATTTTGCAACATATAGGTCTTGCAGCATATGACTTCTTCAGTATATAGCAATAATGTGGGTTGTACACTGCTGTGCCACAGCACAGTGTGTGTATGCGTTATATCATTTACATTTACATTGCAATGCATTTGTGTTTATAGAATGCTATTACTCTATATAATATCAATCACATTATTTCTATTGCACTGCAGCTGTGCAATGTATACAAAATAATTTGTACGATTGAGTGTTACCTCATCCATCTGTGTTTCAGCCATGACTATACCAGACAGAAATGTTTCGTGAACACTTCATCTGCAGGTCTGCCAGGAGATGGTTTGTAGATATCTTCCAAATAATATTTCTTGAAATTGTCAGAATGCTTTCTTAAGGATTTTAGATGACTCCATATGCCAGGAGGTAACAGGCATAAATCTTGTGCACAAATTCCAAAAATTTAAAAAACATAGTTAAGATGGCTAGAAAAAAACTGCCCATGTTATTTAGAAATGGTTATCAACAGTGGTAAACCCTTGCATAAGCAGCCCTTTCTAAGTCAAAGACAGGTACACTGCAATGATTTTATATAGTTGGTAGAATCACTACAGTGGGACGTTTCCACAGACATACTAATTGCTAAATTCTAGAATAGTGGCTAAGGGTAATTACCCATGTGCTTTTCCCTAGAAATGCTTACAAAAATTAATGTGGCCAGCCATATTAATTAACACTGTCAAAATAGTGCATTCCCCCCATTATTATAAGTGGAAGAGATGGCATTGGTGGAAAAGTTAGGGAAGGTCAGCGGAGATGTAGTGGTGGAATGTGTGAGCATATGTGTGGCAGTGTGTGTGTTTGACTGCAACAGAATGACTGGTCCCAGATGACGTGTGTGTGTGTGTGTGTGTGTGTGTGTGTGTGTGTGTGTGTGTGTGTGTGTGTGTGCGTGCGTCTTCCCGGGTGGTTGCAGTGGGGGGGTTAGGTAGGGGACTGATAGTGTAGCTGTGTGTATGTGTGTACAGATGTATCAGTGAGTTTGGCCTTGAGTTTGTTCAAGTGGGGGGTATTTTTCATCTTGACTGAATGTCACTGTGTGGGGGGGGGTTCTGTAAAACTGTGTGTGTGTGTGTGTGTGTGTGTGTGTGTGTGTGTGTGTGTGTGTGTGTGTGTGCATGCGTGCGCGTGCGTGCGTGCGTGTGTGCGTGTGTGTGTGTGTGTGTGTGTGTGTGTGTGTGTGTGTGTGTGTGTGTGTGTGTGTGTGTGTGTGTGTGAATTTCTGTATACATGTGGGGGAGTGATTGGGGGGGGTGGGTACCTCTGCCAACAAAATGCATGGGTCACCAAAAAGTGATGCTTAACACCAGCAGTAATTACATGCAATTTAGAGAATGCACATTAGCCAGTAATGAGGTTTTCCTCATTGCAGATAAGTATGTCTTTGATTCACATTTTACACAACAGACAAAACTGCACCTTGCATCAGTAGCAATTTATGTGAGCGTAAAGGATTCTTTATGAAAACCATGCTGAGCACAACTCATGTCCCTAAACCATTACATTAGATGCTTTTCCCAGATGTATTACATATAGGGATTCTCTGTTGTTTTTATGTTTTAAAATAGATTTCATAAACACAGTGGATTATAGCTGCACACAGTTATATAAAAAGGCATGATAGAGCAAATTATATTAAGCTACACTGGTGCAGTGTTACCTATATATTTGATTTTATATTCCTTATCCCATGTTGTATTAACTCCTATTGTTATTAATACCATGCACTAACTAACTGTATCTTGACCATAGCTAGTACTGAAAGTTAGAAAAGAAAAAAAAATGAATCTATTAAGTTGAAGTTTTAACTCAATGGCTCATGTGATACAACTTTGGAAAATGAGACTGTTGTGTGTTTGTATGGTACATACCATTTGCTTTGGATGGGTCTATATTAACATATTTTTTTCATTTTTGCTGTATATCACATCACACAGTGTATTTTAAAATCTGTCAAGCACTTCTCAATGAAAAATTGTATCTGTTCACTACTAAATCATTAATGTTTTGTTTTGCTTATTTGTTTTGCAACATATTTTGAGGTACAGGCCTACATTTTGAAGAAGCTTACCTCCCCTCCTAAGAAATCATGTGACCCCAAAAGAGGTTTATGATAGCTGGAAGAGGTGTGAATAGGCCAAACTCCCTACAACAATGAGTGGGGCTATGCAAAACTCAAGAAAAAATATTTTTGTGCGGATCTGTGGGACAAAAACAACTTTAAAAAAATGGGATTTCATCAAGTTTGCCCTCAATATTGATGACCACATTCATGATTTACTGGTTGCAGTTCACTAGGCCATCACTTGTTTGTGCAATGCAAGGAAACTGCTGCATGTTTTGAGTGAAGCAATGTTTGTGTGAATGTTATGTGGTTGACTAACAAAGGTAAGTGGTGGGGCTGGAAGTTGGTGTGGAAGTCTGTGTGTTTTAGGTTTAGGGAACCGGTTAGGTAAGGGAAGAGATTTAATATGTCTGCAAGTGTGAGTGATTTAGGGTTAGGGTAAGGGTTAGGTAAGGGGATAGTGTGTGTGTGTGTGTGTGTGTGTGTGTGTGTGTGTGTGTGTGTGTGTGTGTGTGTGTGTGTGTGTGTGTGCGTGTGTGTCTGTGCGTGCTAAATGTCCAAGCTGTCTTGTGTAATGATAGTGTTATGGAAAGTGCTTTAGTAAGGTAAGCTGCAAATTAAGGTTGGGGTCATGGCCAGGGTTAGCATGCATTAATAAGTTGGGTATTAGGGACACTTCTGAATTTTTAAAACTAATGTCTACAATTTGTATTGAACAGCCTTAGTTTAGGTAACAATGGATGATGAGTCACTTCATACCTCTATTCCATATGGAGGGGGTCTGACAGCTTTAAGGTATTAGCTTGAGTAAGCAGACATTTATTCTTTTGCATTTAATGATTTTTTTTTGATTCAGTTGACAAAGATTGTATAATCAAAAACTTTCTTTTTTGACAAGAAATATTTTCTGCAGATTAAGGGCACATGCATGGGGGTAGCTTTTGCCTATGTATATGCTGACCCGTTTATGGGATTTTTTTTTTTTTTTAGGTTGAGATGATTTATACTGATACTAATAATAGGTTTTGGGCAAGTTGGTTATTTGGAGACATTACGTTGTTGACTGCTGGGTAATTTAGAAAGACATTCCATCAGATTTATAGCAGTTTTGTGAATATTTCAATCCTACTAGGTCTGGTATAAGCTTCATTCTTATACTGAACTATCCAGCATTGATTTCTTTATGTGTTCAAATCACAAAGTGTTTAGAAGGCTTAGTATCCACTACTGTACTTAGAAAGACATTTTCTAAAAATGCATATATATATCTGCTGAGTTCTTACCCCAGACATGTGATCAGAAATATTTTGAAGTCTTGTTTTTTTAAGATTTATGTGGATTTGTGACACTGAGGAAGATTATGATCATTTGACAGTTGATTTGAGCTATAGATTTATGCATTGAGGTTATGATATAAAACAGATAGGCAAATTCAGCAACTGGTGAAAACATAGTCTAGAACAGATGTACTGTACTTAGAGGTTAATGCCACCCAGCATTCTTCACTTCCTGAAACCTCTATATATTTTAACTACTTATGGAAATAATATTAAGTATATTTGTGATCCCATTAAATGTTGTTGGTCGGTTTTACTGACAAACCAAGCATTGTCCAGTATTTTGTCAACAGAGTGCAATTTTAGTTTCTGAAGAAGTAAGAATATAGAGCAGGTATTTGCAAAATATAAAAAAAAATTATATACATGTACGGAATCTGATGTACAAGTTTTTTTTCAGCCAGGCAGTAGGATCTGTGCAGTGGCACGTTTAATGATTATATGAAAGGAGAAACAGACAACTGCCCTGGGCCCACTGCTCAAGGGATCCCATCAACAAAATAATTGAATTAAAACAAAAAACACTTTTGTTACGTCCAGCATCCAGACTCCACCATTCACATAAACATTTCAATATTAAAAAAGTTTTATTGATGCAGAAACGTAGTCCAAAACAAAATTCCATGATTGCACATCAGAAAATGAATTGAACAAAAGGAAATCTTCTCCTCTAGTCTCCTGCATCCTAAAAAAATGACATACATTTATTATTGCCAGCTTGATTGTTTCATATCACATTGATCCTCATGAATTCCAGTTGACTTTTTTTTATATAGAGGCATCAGTGTCATGTGATATACATATTTTTTTCGTAACATGCTGGTAACTTTAATTTAGAGTACACATTAAAAAAATGTTTTCTTCTATCTGCATGACATTTTCTCCTTGCCACACAGAACCCACTGTGATCTTTAATGCGAGAAGGAATCCATATGCCAAAGCATTTCACACATTCAAATTATTCATCATCTGTGCCAATTAAAGTGATTCTTTTTGTAAGTTATAGTAACTTTTTAATTATATTGCCTCAGTGCTTTGGTTTATTTAGATGTGGCCTAAGGTTTCTTGCAGCCCAGTCACAGGAATCAGAATTTCTTAATTTCTCCATGGGGTGCGCATCTGCAGGGTGACAATGAGATGGCATTTTTTTGGTCTATAGTCAACATTTATGAAGTGCTAGCTTGCTGACTGCAATACAGGATGCACATTTTTTAACCATGATGACCATATGGTTGTGGTCTTTGTTTACACTCAACACAAAATGTTAAGATGGTGAAGGTAAACAACTAGATTATGGATTAACTTAACTTTATAAAGACAGAACTGTTTATGGGCAAAAGTCTTACTAACTATATAGAACCTAATCTAGTATAAAAAGACAGTCTGTGCTGCAAAACAAGAAATTGCTCCTCGTTCTTTCTTTTCCTATAGTGATATCCAAGAATTTCATGACATCTGTGAAATGTGTGAGCTTCCCGTTGTTCAAAGTATGTGTATTAACTTCTGCACAGAGCATACCTCTGTACTATACAGAATTTCACAAAATGTCCAGATTTTTACCTAATATTTTTGGTCTGTCCCTCATAACTTTTGTGTTTTTTCTGACTTTACATTAAGGATTGCAGTCATTAAATATTGATAAGACACTTAAGTTTCACACTTAAAATCCTTTGGAAAATGCAGGATAATTCAAAGAAATGTTAGTCTAACAACTTTCTAAGTATATGAGAGCAACATTTCAGTATTCAATCTCTGTCTCTGATTTTGGGGTTTGTCTTTCATTATTTTTGGATTTGTCCCTGAGTCCCATTTTACGAGCTTGCGACATACTATTTTTTCCATCAAAGTCAGATGAGTTTTATTTGACGAAGTGGCTCTGACTGTGCCAGATGTTCATAAGGGCTGTTATTTTTTTGGGGGAGGGGGGATGAAAGTACTTTGTCCACTGATCATTCGCTTAGTTAGCCATTTGACTTTGAAGGGCTAATGCATATCTGTGACACATAAGTTGAAATATTTCTGGCTATTTATGTGAAACAAAGATTTCAGCTGTCCCTGATTTCTCAAAATACCCTGATTTTGCACATAGTTGTGTCTGTTCCTCGTAAAATCTGTGATTTCTAACAAATCACTGAGGATTATAGCCAATGAATAATGACAGAGATTTGAAATTCAGACTTCATGTCCTCGGGAAAATGCATGCTGATAACAAATATCATTCTAGTGACTTTCTTAGTATGTAAGAGGAATTTGTCTCTGATTATGGGCCTTTGTCCTTATTTTTTAACTCTGCCCCTGATTTGTGCTCTAAGAAATGGAGAGGTATCACCTTTTAGGAAAAATCTGATGAGGTGTACACAGCAAAGTGGCTACAAATGCTGGATTGGGGTGGTGGCTGTGTGTGGATGAAAGTAGCATATTCTCTTATTTGCTCAGTTTAAATAGCCTGTCATTGCAGGACTAGTGCACAATTGTGTGAAATATTTTTAATTTTACCACTATCGACTATCTGAGAAGTACACAGTTAACAATTAGCTAAGTTGATGGGTACGGTGGCTTTCTATAGGTGAGAATGGATGACTCTGGGTTTGCATGAGTAGTGAGTGCTTGTGTAAAGCAAGTTGGGATGCTTTACTGTGTTTTTTATCACAATGTAGCATTTACAGTGTATATATTCAAGTGCCTGTAATTGATGGGTATGGGCATCAGTGGAATATAATAAACAGCAATTTGAATAATCTTAAATCAGGATGGTGAATCCAAAAAATCCAAAATACAATGAGCATGTGTACATGTCCCACAAAAGTGTGTGTGTGTGTGTGTGTGTGTGTGTGTGTGTGTGTGTGTGTGTGTGTGTTGAGGGGGCAACATGGTTTCTAAAATGCCTAGTACCCAAGGTGCATTAATCCATCACTGGATCTGTGGAAAATGTAGCTACTGCAAACATATTTTCAGACAGATTTTATTTACTTTAAAAAAATTCTCTGACATATTTAAAAGACAAAATTGTATAAAAAGGGATTCTAGGTGAATTATTTATAAACATTCATTAATACATCTTTCTGCTAAATACGATTTTATTGGAATAGACAAGGTCATACCAGGGCTATTACATCAAAATTTGATTTTTAATCAATTGCTTACCATTAAAGAACATTGATGTATTGTTTTAACTAGGGCATGATTTCCTCTGGATTGAATAAACATGATTAAAGGAATTGCTAAGATGCTATTGGCGAATTTTGAATGATATAATTTACATTTATATTAAAGTCTTGCTTGACCATTTTGAAGCTTGATGTTATTCGAAGAATTAGATTATTTGTATGTACAAACATGTTGTATAAAGCGTTTGCCACCTTTGTAAATGTTTCTTTAAATATCGTTTACACTGCTCCCATGACATGATGTAATTCTTAAAGATAGTAGTCAATTCCTTTACTGTTTTATACATACTGATGAAGCTGCGGATAGCAGTGAAACTGGTTTATGGAAAATAAAATAATTCCCGAGTATTGATCACATGGTGTAGATATTTGGAATTTATTTCTAGTGCTGGAATTATTTTGGCTGAAAAGCCAGCCTTCTATACACCATTATCATCATCATCACCACCATCAACCCCCTTTTTCCCATTTTCTATATGGGGTTGGAGTGTTGTGTCAGCTTTCACCATCTCTGTCTATTCAGTGCCACTCTCCTGCCTTCTTTAACACTCATGCCTGACTGTCACAGGTCTACTCTCTCACAATTTATCCACCTCTTTGCTGGATGCCCTTGTTTCCTCTTGCCTTATTCCTGTTTGTCCCAAATCTTCTTCAGCAGAGAGTCTTCTGCTTTTCTGTACATGTGTCTGAACCACCATAATCTGTTCTCTTTGACCTTCTCCGCAACTGGAGCTACTTCAGCCTCTGCTCTCATGTCGTCATTTCTTCATCTGTCCCCCAATGTGCATCCTACCGCCTGTGTCAGGCATTTCATCTCCATCACCTCTGTCTTCCTCATCTGCTCTGCCTTTACTGCCCATGTTTCTCTACCATACAGTAGTACTGATTGCACCACTGTCTTGTACACCATACTCTCCAGCTTATTTGGCATTCTTCTGTTATAGACTACACCTGACACTCTGTGCCTGTTGGCTGCAAACCCTCTGATTCTAGATTTGAACTATTCATTCAGACTTCCCTCCTCATCAACCACCCTGCCCAGATACTTGAAGCTGTTAACCTGTTCCACTATTTTCCATTTTATGTCAGTTTTTAGCTTCTTCTTATTTCCTCCATTTTCTGACTTTACAACGGTCTTATCTGTATGTGGTTTCATCCCATGTGCTGTCAGTTTTGCATTACACACCCCTATTCTTTGCAGGAGTTCTTGTATAGAGTCTGCTTGTAATGTCACATTGTCTGCATATGACATCTTTGTTAATCTGTCCCCTCTGACCTGTTTGCTAATGTAGTCCATCACCAGTATAAACAGCAATGGGTTCAGATCTGAACCCTGATGCACACCCACTCCCACTGGGAACCCCTTTTTGAGACCCAACACAATTTGTATTTAAGTCATAAGGTCCTTATACATAGCTTCCACTAATTCTACCAATGTTTCTGGGACTATGAACCACCATAGGACTCGGCAAGCAGCTTTCTTGGGACCTTGTCATATGCTCTCTCCAAGTCTAGGAAAGCTCAGTCAGACTCTTTCCTCATCTTTAACTTCTTCTAAACTATCTGTCTCACTGCAGACATTGGGCTAGTTGTGCTGCATCCTTATTTGAATCTGAACTGCTCATTTCCCATCTTATTTTCAACTACTCTGCATATCTAAGCAAAACCATAGGTAGTAACAGGCAGAAATGCAAGGCTCAACAGTTGTAAAATCCACAGGTTTTATTAAAAGTTATCATTTCACAGTGTTCACTACCACTTCATCAGACAAAAAAGTAAAGCAAAAGAATTTCTTTTATACTAAATTTTAGTATCAATTAACATGACAATGCAAAAGCCTAATTGATCCACAAGGCATTTACTTTTAAAGCAACAGCATCTAAAAACAGCACATAAGAAAGTAGTAAGTAAAAACACAAAAATGCAGAATAATACATTTATCTATTTTTCTTTGCCTTTAATACTGGTTTTAGGGGTACATGGCCAGTCAGACCCATTCCTCTATATGCTCCTAACCTTAAATTCCACTGTAATTCTGCATTTTTTGTCATGTTTGCTAAGTCCCCCCACACACACACTCTCAGTCACAACTTGTCAAACTTTGGAATACAAATGTATGTTTGTTACCATTTTTTAGTGTGTGTTTTGCTAAAGCACTTCAGTCATTCCCTCTTCTCATGCAATATAAATGATCCCGCACTCTCTCTTTCAGTTTCTGGTTAGTTCTACCTATGAAAAATTTGAAGCACAAAACACAGTGTGCTGCATAAATAACGTTCTGTGTATTGCAGTCTGCTGAAACCCCAAGTTTCCATAAATAGCCTGTCTCTGGATGCTTAAAATACACAAGACTGATCAATATAATCACAGTATGCACATTCCTGACATTTATGTGTACCCCATTGTCTTACCCCTAAATTATGATATAATCTAGGATAACATAAATGTGGTTTAGGCTTCTTTTTGTTTTTATACAAGAAAATAGGGCATTGGCCTACCAGCTCTTTTACCTTCTCATCAGTGTGTAAGATATGCCAGTTACTTCTGACCACTTCCCTAATCCTGTTCACCTCTGATATGTAGGTAATAACCATGGGCATTTTCACAGAACTACTTTCAGTGTACTTAACTGTATCATTCCATTGTGAAAAATAGGGCTTGGCCCTTCCTCCTCTTTCCTCATTTATTTTACTATATGCCTTGTCAGTTTCCACATGTCCATACCCTCTACCCGTAAAGCCATCCCGTAGATGGCATAGTCCCTCATGAAAGTCCTTGTCCTCACAGGATAAACATGAGGTCCTCATAGCCTGTCCCTTAATGATATTACTAAAAATGTGTTGTGAATGCCTACTTTCCCTGTGCAAATATGTGGGACGATGGCATTCTTTCCTATGAATGCTGGTGGTTAGACCAGTTCCTTGCCTAGCTATAGTTACACCCAAAAAATCAATTTTACTCATGGATTTGTTTAGGGTGAATTTAAGAAAGTTACTGCTGCTATTCAAATATCAGGTATAAAGTTCTAAACTCTCTTCATCCCCCTGCCAACCTATAAAAAGATCATCCACAAAATGTCGATATATTATTATATGTGGGTTCATATTATTTAGAATGTGTTGATATTCCCATTCCATCATCCATCGGGATCATTTGTATTGCACAAGAAGAGGGAATGACTGTAGTGCTTTAGCAAAACACACTGACAAATGGTAACACACATGCATTTGTATTCCAAGTTTTGCAAGTTGTGACTGAGAGTGTGGGAGTGTGTGTGTGGGGGGGGGGACTTAGTAAACATGACACAAAATGCAGAATTACAGTGGATTTTAAGGTTAGGAGCACATAGGGGAATGGGTCTGAATGACCACGTACCTCTAAAACCAGTATTAAAGGCAAAGAAAAATAGATAAATGTATTATTCGGCATTTTTGTGTTTTTACTTGCTACTTTTTTATGTGCTGTTTTTAGATGATGTTGCTTTAAAAGTAAATGCCTTGTGGATCAATTAGGTTTCTGCATTGTCATATTAATTGATGCTAAAAATTAGTATAAAGGAAGTTCATTTGCTTTACTTTTTTGTCTGATGAAGCGGTGGTGAACACTGCAAAAGAGTTAACTTTTAATAAAACCTGTGGATTTTACAACTGCTGAGCCTTGCCTTTCTGCCTGTTACTAGCTGTGGTTTTGCTTGGAATTTTGTTTGGGTCTGCTGCTGGAATACATTCACTGCCTTTTGGTTTTCTTACTACTCTGCAAATCTGTTTATCAGTCACCATCTCCAGAACTTTCATGCAATGCAACAGGAGTTTGATACCTTTGTACTGCCCACAGTTGTGAATTCTCCCTTTGTTCTTGTACACTGGCAATAGTATGCTTATTTTCAGTCATTTGGGATATGTCTTTCTCTCCACTCTGCTATGAGTACCCTCAGGAGCCATTTCTCCCCTATCTCACCCAGCATCTTTATCATATCTGCTGTGGCCTCATCTGAGCCTGCTGCTTTCCCTGATTTCATTTTCCTTAGTGCTGTTCTTACTTCTTCTATTGTGGGCTCCTCCTCTTCCCTCATCATAGGCTGTGCTTGGGGCAGTGCAGCTTTGGTGGGGTTTTCTTTTTTCAGAAGATGATAGAAGTACTCCTTCCATCTGCCTTTGATGTCTTGTTCACTGGTGAGCAGTTGGGTGCCTGACTATCTTCTTTATATTTCTCTCTTTACATTGCAACCTAATATAGTTCCTTTGTGCCATCTAATGAGTCACTTTCCATAAGCTGGTAGAGTGCCTCTGATGTCTTGTTCTTTGCTATTGCAACTCCTTTGCTAGCTAACCAGTGTTCCTTCCTAGCCTGGTCCATATTTTCTGTCTCCCACTTTTTCTTGAACCCCTTCTTTCTTCTGATGACTTCCTGGACCTTTACATTCCCCCATTAGTTTTCCTTATGTACCTTATTTTCATAACTGGCTCGGCTGCATATCTGTTCTGCAGTCCTCACACATGCTGGTTAAGGAGTTGCCATTCTTCTCCAATTCCACCTATTTCCTCTTCTTCCTGAGGTGCTAGAACCCTGATTAATTCCTTGAACTCTTGTGCTTTCTCTCCAGTCAGCTTACTGGTCTTCAGCCTGGTCTTTTTTGATCCCAGAGCCTTCCCTGATCACTGCTTGCAGCTGACTGTGGCAACCAGTGGTTTATGCTGTGGGTTGACTCTGTATCATTGGGGATGACTTTACAGTTGCTGATTCTACCCCAGTTCTTCTACACAACATATACACCATAAAAAAGCCTTTTGCAGGGGAGCAAGCCCCGCCTGCATCCCCCGCACTGCTTAATTATATATTCTAACTCCATGATTGCACACCAGTGGAGAAAAGAAAAAGCACCATACACAGTGAATCAGTGCTAGTGCACAAACCCAAATGCCTACAAACATAGGGGTACAACATGACAGTGGGTATTGCCAATCCACTCAAAATCTTCTAAATTATGTCTCCCAACAACTCCCATATGCAAAAAATGACTTTACACTTTTTGATGAAATGGCTATTCAGTGAAATGTACCTGCATCAAATGTACTTTCAGTCATTTTAAACTACTTTTTTTTTTCTCAATCAAAGGTACATTCAATGAAATGATACACGATTTCATTGCATTGGTTGAGTGTGTTGCTTGGTCACAGCTGTTTAGTTGACTGTTTATGATTGACTGAACAGCTGGCTGCCAGGTGTCCAAGACTGATAAATTCCTAGGGCTGGGGAATATGCCCTTGCCCTATGTTTGTGCAATATTGGAATTAGTATATACAACTAACAGTGAGTGTAGGGGGTGCAAATTGGCTTGCACTCTGCTAAAAACAGTTTTATTTTTTTGTTTTTACATGCTCCAAGGCTTTCTCTGTGCATATGTAGTTGCTTGTCGATGTACGCAGTTTTAACATAAACACGTCAATATTTAGTGTGTCAACAGTGTAGCGCAAAAAATAGGATACTATCTGTCTTCCTCAAAGTGTTGAAAAGGCCCTGCTACTCAATCTCCAAGGTGAAACTTAAATATACATGGCTAGAACTGATATGAAAGTGTCCCCCACATTCAGATAACATGACTTTCTCTGTCTCAAACCTTTACATTTTCAAATCACATTGTTCAGCAAATGGAAAATTCCAAAAAGCTTGAACTGGTTAATTTCAGACTTATTGTAGAAACATTTTCCACAGGCCTGCCCTACACAAAGGCAGGCTAGCAAAATCCACTAGTACAGATTTGTACCCACATATATGTTTTATTTGAGTTGACTAGGTCAGTCTCACTGGACTTGCAATCTATTTTTAGGGGAAACCTGTGATGGTAATTATACAAAAGCAGGATTTTATTTTCCTTGGCACAAGGGAAAATTTACCTTTTTTGGTAAGTGCCATAGAATCTTTAACATTCACATATGCTACCATCAGACAGGCAAATGAGGCATCAGATTAGCATCTCACCTCATGAGTGTAGCACTCCTATAATGCTTCACTGCAGTGTTATTACTGGTACAAGAATCCAAGTACTTGGTGTGGGAAGAGAACCTGCATACGTCTGATCTTCCCAGCATCAATGCAAAGAGTGCCAGTCTAGCATAAAGTCTATCTAAATGCATGTTTCTTTTGGAGTATTAAGGTGTTAACTCCCAGGGCGCATGGTGTCTCTTTTGTATATCCCATTGCCAGCAGGACATTTGTTATCATCTTATATGATTACTTTATGGGATTACACAGTTTCACATCAACATATGACATACAGAATGCTGTACTGCTTTGTTTATGGTACCCTGAGGATAACGTACTAATTTTTAGGCACCCCTGTTGTTTGTTTAGGGCTTATGGATGATGTTTATTAGCTGATACAGGATGTCTTACCAGTACAAAACAAATATCTCACCATATTCACCATATTACAATACTCAGCAGTAGCAATGTGTTATGCAACAATAAAAAACATAAACAAGAAGTCCTCTTAATTAATGTGTACAAAGTAGAAAGATTTCCTGCTCTGGGAAGGGTAGAAAGATGACACTTGTCTATGTGGGCTGTATGTTTATTGTTTCAGCTTTGCTGCTATATTAAAGCATATCCTTTCATCTTTTTCCTCTTTTGTAAAAGGATGTTTGGAATGTTTGCTCAGCTTCAGCTGAAATTTATCAAGGCTGAAGCATTGAACAAGATTTTGTTTTCTCACTGCAGAATTACAGAATGCATAGGATATTGATAAAGACAAAAAAATATATATATAGCGCATAAATTCTTTGGTAGTCAAGGGACACCAGTTTTACTTACACTGGAACAGTCAGTATGTCATTGCAAGACAGAGTGGCTGGATTGGAGAAACACAGAACTGTAGTCCTGTGACCCAGGTTTAAATTTAGTAGCTATTATTCATGAGCCCATGGGAGATGTATAACAGCTTTGAGAGTAGGTTATCAGTTCTCTTTCACCTGTCCCTGAGCTCCTGAAGCCTAGGGCATGCCAGAAACAGCAGACGCATTCTTCCCAGTCCCACTGTTCGAATGTAATTCTTAACTTCTTGTCAGGCTAAAGCTGTTAGACCACCATGATCTTATTTTCAGGATTTTCTTATAGTTAATTAGGATACAGTGTACATAAATAGCATTACCTCTTCGCCTTCTGCTACCCACTGCAAGCATAGGTGAAGCATAACAATGGAATAAATTATTATGGGAGGTCTCTACAGCTCTTCTAGGAACTATTTACAGGGTGCAGTATTTATGATCTATTATACAGACAAAGAATAATTGTTCAGTGCCTCAGTGTGATCACACCTCTTGTCCTTTGAGAGGAAAGGCAGCAGAAAGGTGTGAGGAAATCAGTAGAAAACAAAAAGTTATTTTCTCTTCCTGATCCTAAATAAAAGTGGCATTTCTGGGACAATGACTTATTTCACAGATGCTTACAGAGCTCAGAATACTGTGGGCTGAACATTCATACATTTCATGAATAACAACGTGTCTTAGTCTGCAAAATTATTAAAGATATAACAGTTACAACTTCTGCAGGATATAAGGTAATACAATCCAGCAAAATGTGAAGCCTCATTTTCCATTAAGTAGTGGCAAGTTTAATCCTACGTGTCAGAAAGGTAATCCTACGTGTCAGAAAGGTAAACAGGACTCTTGTGAGCTGTTGTATGCAGTGACAGAAACTGGAGGGTGCTGTGACACTGGCATGAATTTTTAATCAGTACCTGGCTTCTTCTTCTCTTCACCTGTCTGATAACAAGTGACATCTCTTGCAGCTGACAGCCTTGCATTTCCTTCACCAATTTACTGTCATGGATCAGATGATGTTCATTACATCCCTCTACTACTGAGTTATACTACATCACAGCTTCCTGAGTTTTGTCTTTGATAGGTATATGTTCCCTCCATTTTATTAATCTTGCACTCCTTAAGGTTTTTTTTGTTGAGTCTCTCCCTTTGTACTTGGTGATAGATATGAGATCAATATACCAGCAGTACTTTTGAGGTTAAATGTTTGAGGGTACACACACAGAAACACAACATGAGGTCATTTAAACCACCATCATTTTTGTAACAGAGTTGTGGCTGTTCTGTCCCCCTAAATCATCTATCTATCTATCTATATTTAGAGCAGAGGTGTATGATTATGAACTACTGTTGGGTTTCAGTCTGCAGTATGTGCTTCAGTTCTCACATCTCCAGTGGCATACTTTGTGGTTTTAAGCAAGTTACTTGGACCAAGCACTTCCCTGTTGTTCCTGTATTAGGTGTTTTTTGTCAGTGTTTAGTTCTTCTGCATCTAGCATGCATTTTTAGTATATGATATACACAACTAGATTTCAGTAGGTCAACTGTTTTTTATATTCATGCTGAAGGTAGCAGGCAGCTCTTGTGCCTGTAAAATAGGCAGTCTGTCTAAGAACAATACGCATTTTGATTGTGTTAACTTTGTTTAATTAATAAGAACAACACTGATAATATGAAACATTGTATTCATTGGTTTCGTCTCATGGAAGACAGAGGTTGTGGGTATAACGCAACTAAGAAGAAAGAGATCTGAACATTTGTGTACGCCAGTATTCAGAAGATGCCTGTCATAAAACATCATTTTCTACCAGTGGAAAATTTACATTTGAGCCTAGCATTTGGCACTGCAATATTTGTTATTTCTGTAAGTACAGTTTTCTCATATTGTCTGGTAACCAGTTTCTTGGTAGATATTTCCAGTTTCATATTATCCATGTTGTGATAGTTGCAACTTCAGTAATATCAGACCATCTCTCCCGCAGTCAGCCTTACCCATTGTAATTGAGTGTCTCTGCCCTCCCCATCCACCAGCTGCTGTTCCACTTCCAGTTCTGATCTGCTTTGTGATAATCACCATCACTCACTTACTAGTTACAGTTTTAGTTTATTTTACTATTTGTCTAGTTGTCAACTCATTCCCGTAATTATTGTCACAGTGACTGAATAGAGGAAAACAACTGGAAAACAGGTATGTGCATTAACCTACCAGGAGCCCATTAACAGACAGTCAACATCACCTGTGTACATACTCTTAAGTATAGGAGAATGCTGATATATCCATTAGAACTCAAGAATGGTGTTAACTGTTATAACAAAGTAATTGTCTCATATGTTTTATGCCATAGTGTAACTCCGTAACTGTGGAATTATATTCAATCAGTGAATCTCTTCTGCTTTTGGGGAAACCATTTACTTATAAAGGTACTTTTTTTAAAATAAATATACTGTATTACCATACATTGTCTTGCTGGTGATATGTAGCAAATGTGGGCATTGATATAATCTACTGAATTTGCACAAGTATTACATTTTATTGAAAGGTCAGTTGTACATGTCACAAAACACCTCTGTTTCTGTAAGCAGTCTTGTGCTTGAGAACTGGAAGAATACAGATTGAATTTATTTTAGGTTGTTACTTTGACTGTATGAGCTTTCATAGTAGTGTGTTATGCTATGAAGGCATGTAAAAGTATGTTTTGAATATACTTTGTTAATTCTACTTTGTGAACTCGCTAAGGTAGTTTTAATGGCAGCAAATTCTCTTCAGTGAAATCTTCAGATTAATTTGCCTGAGTGGGATTTCTTCTGTGCAGGTTCTTTAATATTTTAGACCTGTAATAACTATAGCTCAGGCAATTGGTTTGTTGGAATCAGTGAATTATTTCCCTTGCATTTTTAAGAAGTAAGGACATAAACTTGAATAAAAAAAATGGAAATGCAATAGTGCTACAAATAATTTGTTACCTCCCAATTAATTATATTTCATCAATATGAAATAAAGGAAACTTATTACACTATAAAAATACTTGTGCATTTAGTAGATGTTGAACACTGAACATCTGAATAGATATATTAGTAGGTTTGGTTTGTCAAACAGATAATAGATCCTGTGTTTAGTGATTAGAAATTCAATTAAATGGAAGTGAGGGAAGAAACTCAGTAGGGAAGAAAGTGTTAATATTGTAGTTAAGAGGTGGGATGTTAAGCAGGTTCAGGGTCAATTATATATGATTATCATAAGGTTTAGAATGTATTTAGCTGGAAAATGGTTATAAAACGTTCAGGTATTAGTGATGATTGGTTGTGGGGTATAAGAATGTGAGTGAACAGAAATGGATTAAAAATATGGCAGCTGAAGATTACAGTTGCCCTTATTCTGGAGATGTACAGAAAGGAGCCACTGATCAGACTGGTAAGATTCTAGATATGTTTTGAATGAATTTGCACTCCAGTTGTATTTCAGTGGTAATGGGATATGGTTCCATAGTTTAGTTACACTATTTTAATATAGATAGTCACCTGCAGTATTAGATTATTTGATTATAGTGATTAGTATTTCTGTAGAGCATACAGTCCTATATGAGGACTAGTTTTAGTTTAAGTTGTTAAGGGATGGACAATTTTCTGGCCTATAGAAAAGTATGTTTATTGTAATTAGCTGAGAAAGAGCTAAGTGATATGGTAGTTCTAATCAGTTTAATCATATGAGCACTAGGCAGTGGTGTGTTCAGCAAATTTGGCTATTTTATTATAACAGTGCTGAAGTGTGGTTAGTTTGTAAGATGTGAAGGTTTGTGAAGACTGGGCCAGCACAGATGAGAGATAACAGTAAGAAAATAAAAGCTATATGTCTTCTGTCCATGACAGTGAGGTAGGTTTTTACTCTTTATTATGCACCTAGTTTTTGATTAGTTTTATAACAACACGCGATACATGATAGTCAAATTTCAACTGATTGTGTATGATGACACCCAGTAATGTTGTACAGTTTACTTGTTCTAGCATGGTGTTGTTGCCAGAAGTGATAGTGGATAGTGTTGCATTTAGTAGAGATATCTTTTGGGGTATTTTTTTAGGATTTAGAAACAACTGTGAAATATTCAGCTATGTTTCAGGTAATAAAAAGGATTATTGTGTGAGGTCTTGGAGTTTAAAGAGAGTTTTGACAGAGCAGATTAGGGTCGAGTGATCAGCAATTTGAACTAGGGCAGCATTTTTTATAGCAGCACAGAGGTCATTGATGAATATGTTGAAAAGTATGGGGCCTAGTATAGATCTTTGTGGAGCACAACAGTTACTGGCAAAAAGGTGGAGAAATTATTTTTCCATTTGACTGCTTGTTCTCTGAGAGGTAGCTATGGAACCACTGCACTGAAGAGTTGAGGATCCCTAAGGATGAGAGTTTATGTAAGAGTTTCTGAAGGGAGACAGTATCAATAGTTTTTGATAAGTCTAGGAAGATGGTTGAGACTAGGCTTCTGGCATTTCTATTGGTTTTAACAGTATTAACAGTACTAAATGCAGGTACCATGTACACCATCAGCTGACCTGCTCCCAGCTGAATTCCTGCAAATCACAGCTGGTGTACTTGCCTACCCTATTTCTATCCTAATAAACAGAACCATCTCTGAATCTTATGTCCCATCCATCTGGAAAATCTCCCATATCATCCCTCTGCATAAGGGAGGTACCTCAAATGAATTATCTAACTTCCGCCCAATAGCCCTTCTCTCCCCCCTTGCAAAAATTATGGAGCGATGCATCCATCGGCAATTACTTCAGTATCTCCTACAAAACAACCTTCTAGTTGACTGCCAGCATGGTTTCAGGCCTCACCATAGTACCACAACAGCTTTTCTATCCTTTACAGACTGCATTAATAAAAACAGGAATGCTAACCTTCTATCTTCTGCTCTTTTCATAGATCTCTCAAAGGCCTTTGATATGGTTAACCACCAAATACTATTAAGTATACCTGAATCACTTTCCCTTGATCATCAACTAGTAAAATGGTTTCAATCCTACCTTGAAAACAGGAAACAAGTGGTCCTGTGGGAAAACAATCTATCTTTGCAGCTTCCTATCACCCTTGGAGTCCCTCAAGGATCCATTCTTGGACCTGTCCTTTTCACAATTTTCATTAATGATCTAAAAACTTCCCTTCCACAAACTACATGCATACAATGTGCTGACGATTCAACTCTGTTATATGCCGCATCCTCCCCTGCTGAATTACAGGCTAACACACAAACTGTCTTTACTTTAGTGGAAAACTGGTTCCATCAACGTTGTCTCCTCCTGAACCATAAAAAACTAAACTACTGCTATTTACTCCCACACAGAAATCCCCCTCTATCAATTTCACAGTAAAATCAAACAATGGCACATTAATAGCCCCTGAAACCACCACCAAACTCCTTGGTGTATTAATAGACAACCATCTCACCTTTGACTCACGCATTAACGCTAGTATTAAATCAGTAAATAGAAAACTTGGATTCCTCTACAGAATTAGACCATTTCTTACAGAGTCAGCAAAGATCTCTATTGCACAAACCCACCTTATTTCCACCCTACTCTACGTCTCACCTATATATACCAACCTATCCAAAACTAATCTAAATAAACTGACAACCACCTACAACAACATAGCTAAATTTGCCACTGGTGCCCCCTTCCGTACTCACCACTGCCTTAACCTTAAACATCTCGGATGGCTTGAAGTACAAAACCAACTAGTTTACCAGCAACTCATTTTTATTCACAAGATTTTACATCATCCTTCAAACACTCCCATACTATGTAACCTAGTAAATGCTTATAAAAACCTTCCTACCCTAAGATCAGCTAACAAACTACAAGTCACCACTACTAAATCCTTTAACAAAGCTGGAGACTGCCTATTCTCAAATGCAGTTGGCAATTCCTGGAACAAACTTCCAACTGAGATCACATCCCTTACTTCCACCAACCTTTTCGAGAATCAGTTGAAAAACTTCATTAAAACCAAATGGCTTTTCCCTGCTCTCAGCCTGACTGATACTTATTCTCCTCTGTCTACTCTAACTCTCAAACTGGATTTCTTTTGCTGAAACTCCTCTACCTTCCATATATGGCATGTTTAAACTTATTGCTCTCTTTTTTGTATCTCCCCACTATGCTATATGAAGCTCTATGTATATTAAATATCTTTTTGCTTTTTCTTATATAAATTTTTATTTTGTATTTTTTATACTTACTGAAACTGAACAAGAACTATTTCTTTTTTGGCTCTCTACAAAAAAAAAAAAAAAAAAAAAAAAAAAAAAATGTATTTTTCTGGCATTCAGTTGTTTACTCATGTAATTATTCTTGTATTTAACATTATTTTCTTGGGGACTATACAATTATTTTTTTGTAATCTCTATTTCTTGTGAATTATTTGTATAAATGTTTTTTTTTCTGTCCTTGTTATTGTCTCGGAGCTTTTCTCCTCGGGCCTCTACTGAAAATGGACATATATCCAGTTAGACTAGCCCGGTCAACAAATGTAAAATAAATAAATAAATACATTAATTAACAAAATTAAACAAAGTGATGAGGAAGAAAGCAGTGCTGGTTGAAGACAGAAGCTGTTTATGTATTAGATAGTTAAGGAGTTGTGTATGAATACATTTTTCTAATGTGCTTGATGGGGGAGATAAAATGTTAATTGGCCTATAATAAAAGATTTTTATTGATTCCATCTATGAGCAGTGGAATAATGGATTTTTTCCATAGTGAGGGGACTTTATTTTCAGATGCGGATCAATTTATCAGAACTGAGACTGGATATGCAATAGTCTCAGCTGCTATTTTAAGATCCTTGCCAGGCAGACTGTCAGAGGCACTTGTAGTAGGCTTTAATTTGTAATGGTATCTGTGGGAACTGGTTGGAAGGAGAAATGCTAAAGGTGGTCATTTGATTGAGTAGGGACATCAAGAGCTTGATAGTCACCTGGTCGATTAATGACAGTACTGTTTACATGAAGTGAATATTGAATTGATTGGCTATTAAATCATTTTGGTTCTGCATTTTGGTGTTGGCTGTTTATAGGATCCTAGGATCATAGGAGGTTACTAGGCTATTAGCCCTGAGGCCCTTATAAGCCTAGCCAAGAGTTTAGCCCATGTTTAGACAAGTCAGCACCCAAAGCCCCTGTCCAGCAGGGACACAGGTGGAATCCCAGTGGTGTATTTTCTGTTTCCCATCCAGTTATCCAGGTTGCACTTAAAAACAGATAATGAGGTACTCTGCTTGACGTGAAGAAGGGAGTCTAGTCCACAGATGGGGGAGTCTCTGGGACACAAATCTGTCCCACCAGCAAGTCCTATTGATATCTCAGACCAGGTTGAGGTTGTGCGTACGGGTTGCTCGAGTGGAACTTGACTTGTGGATTTGCAGCAGTCCCATCAACACGGGGTCTGAGATTGCTTTATATGCCAAACAGAGGTCACCCCTGAGGAGTCTGTATGAAACTGAGTAGAGGGATAGGGCTTTTAGCCTATGTGTGTAGTGTAGATTTTGAGACCCTGTATTCTCCTGGTGAAGAACCTCTGTGGTCTTTTCAGCTGCTGCATTTGCTTTGCAAGGTACATGATGAAGGGGGCATTGTACTCAATAATTGGCCTTATAAGTGAAGAATACAGGGATGTTATGACCTCTTTGTCCTTGGATGAGATATCCTTACTTATGAGGTGGGCCATCTGGAAAGCATTCCATACAATGGAAGCAGCATGGTGGTCAAAAGTCAGGTTGCTATCAACCTGGGTGATCAAATCCCTCACTACTGATTGATTACTTAGGACATTGTTATTAATGTGATAAAATATGAGGATGTCACTCTCATCAAAGGGGATGATAATGCATTTTTTGGCATTCAGCTTGAGGCCATGTGTCTGGTACCAGTCATTTGTTTGGGTGAGACCATCTTGGAGGACGTCGACATCACTTGGGGAATTGATGACTGTGCCCAGCTTGCAGTCATCTGCAAACTTGGTCAGCCATAGTCCACTTGTTTTGGACTGCACCTCAGAGAACTATATCCCAAATAACAGAGGCCCCAAGACTGACCCCTGGGGTATGCCACTCATTACGGGTCGACTGCTTGAGGTGGCTTCCCCTATTTTGATTAGGTGGGTTCTATCAGTGAGCCAGTTTGCTAACCATCTGGTGACATATTGATCGATGCCTAGTTGAGTGAGTTTATGTACTATGCCCGAGTGGGGAATAGTGTCGAGGGCTTTGCCAAGGTCAAGGTAGGTGGTGTGCACCGTCTCGCCCTTGTCCATGGCTTTGGTGACTGTCTCAAAAAAGTCGACCAGATTTAACAGACATGACCTCCCCTTGACAAAGTCAGACTGTGTGGGGTCGAGTGTTTAGAGGTTGCCAATGTCCCTGTTAATGAGGTCCAAGATAATCTGTTCCATGGACTTGCAGATTAGGCTAGTTAAGCTAATGGGTCTATAATTTCCCAGATTGGTGTATGCTCCACTTTTGTGTAAAGGGATGACAGTGGCTGTCCTCCACTTGACTGCGACAAAGCTGGTACTCAACCTTTGGTTGAATAGGGTGCCTAATGGTGCTGCAAGTTCATGCCTGAGTTCATGTAGGATGCAGCCTGGGATGTTATCAGGTCCCATGGAGGCTGTATTTCTTGCCTTTGAAAGGGCAGTGATCACCTGTTCCCTAGAGATAAGTAGTGGGGGGGCAAGTACTTGGAATGTCTGGATTTACTGATGGGGGGACAGAGGGGAGAAGTTTTCACTGAATATGTCAGCCAGTAGATTGTTTATATCTAAAGCTTTTGTGTATGTGGTGTCCTTGACCACCAGTTCTGAACAGATCTGGGTGCTTCCTTTGAGATTTCAGACATATGTGAAGAAGGTCTTACGATTGTCTCTAGTAGATGTGGCCAATTTGGACTCGAAGTTGGCTTTAAAAAATTTCACTAGTGCTCTTATTTGCTTGTTCAGGCTAAGGAGAGATTGCTTCCAGTTGAGCACCTGCTCCTTCTTGGTCCTGGGCAGTATTTTTTTTCCTTTTGTTATATAGTTTATTTATTGTAGATGTCCACCAGACAGGTTTACTCTTCCTTGCGGAGTATGATTTTGTCGTGTTGGGTATTTCTGATTCAATGCATCTGTATAAATGCTTGTATAGTACGTCGGTGTAGATTTGGACATTGGTGCCAGTTCCTACAGAGGGTGAGGGGGCTGTAAAGCTGTTTATACCATCCCTCAGGAGGTAGTAATCAGCTTTAGAGAAGTTTTTTTGTTTGACCCTAGCTAGAGGGGCGTCAGGGGAAATGGTGACTTTGAAAGTGACTGCTTTATGGTCAGATCTTACCAGGGAGGATGATACTGTATGGGGTGCTGCAGTGGTTACTCATGTTGGTTAATACCAAGTCCAAGATATTATCACCTCTTGTGCAGGTATTGGCTAACTGTTCCAAGGCATTTGCATTGATAAAATTGAGGAATCTCTGGGCATTTGTGTTCTGGCATGAGTAGTTTTTCCAGTCTATGGCTGGGTAATTAAAGTCACCAAGGATCAGGGTAAAGGGTTGAATCTTGATAGATTTGAAGTGGTCCAGATAGGTGAAGTGGACATCTTGAGTCAAATTTGGGGGCCTGTAGCTAGCTATAATTTGAATAGGGGTCTTGTAAATTGTTAACTACACCTGGAGTGTCTTCTGTTCATCATACTGTTTGACCAGCCTGGAGGTGTGTGTCTCTTTAATATATATTGAATCTCCACCCCCTTTGTCTTTGCTGCCTACAGTTTGGAGTCTGAATGTGTGATGTTCTCAATAGTATATTGACTAAAGCCCAGAACAGGTTTGGGTTTTTAGTATATGTGTTTTGATTGGCTAAGAATTAGGTTTTCCTATCTCTGATGATAAGTTGCATTGCTAGTAAAGTAGGAGCTATTTTATTGTTTGTCCAAAGCCTTCCAGGCATTGTCTCTTTGTTTCACGAGTTGTTTGGTTACTAAGGATAGCCATGGGGCATGACTGGCTTTGACTATTTTTGTTCCAAGGGACCCTAGTGTATTTAGAACACCTAGGATGATTTTATTAAATTCAGAGACAGAAGCATCTATGGGAAAGTCTTTAGTGACTCACAGTTAAGGATGTGTAGTGTATTAATAAAAGTGTCTTCATAGTTTCATAGTTTCATAGTTTAGTACTAGGCTATCTGCCCTGGGGCATTTGCAAGCCTAGCCATAGAGATGTGGCTTTCGCCACCCCATGTAGTGGTACTAAAGTGTACAGAATAAATTTAGAATACTGTGCCTTTGTCTAGTAGTGACACATTGAAGACCCCCTTACTTATTAAAATTAGTTTACTGTGCCTCTTTCAAGTAGCGACACAGGGGTGACCCCCGGGGTAAACCTACGATCTCCCATCCACTCGTCAAGATTTCTCTTGAAGAGAGTCAGTGAGGGGCTCTGCCTAACATGAACTGGGATTCCGTTCCAGAGTATGGGAAGCCTCTGAGTTATGAATCTGTCCCTCCAGCATGTTCTATTCATGTTTGTACTGAGGTTTAAATCTTTGGCTCTCGTGGTTCTTATGGATTTGGATTTTTTGAGGTGGAGCATGTCCATCAATTCCTGGTTGGACATGGCCTTGTACGTCAGGCACAGATCACCTCTGAGCAGACGGTATGCTACTGAATAGAGCTGGAGTTTCTTTAGCCTGGTAGCATATGACATATGTTGGAGACCCTTGATCCTCTTGGTGAGGTACTTCTGGGGTCTCTCCAGCTGTTGTAAGTGCCGGTGTGAGGTACATACCAAATGGGGCATTGTACTCAATCATGGGCCTGATAAGGGAAGAGTACAGGGGCACGATGACCTCCTTTGATCTGGATGTGAACCCCTTCATGATAAGGTGGGCAAGGTAGAAAGTCTTTCTAACCACTTTGGCAACGTGGGTGTCAAATGAGAGGTCACTATCAACTTGGGTCCCCAGGTCTCTGATTACTTTTTCCGTACTCAGTGGGTTACTGTCTATGTGATAATTTGTGGGGATGACTATACATTTCTTGGCATTCAGTTTAAGGCCATGATTCCGGCACCAGTTGTCCGTTTTGGTGAGGCCTTTCTGTAGGATGTATGTGTCAGCAGGTGTATCGACTATGGCGCCTAGTTTGCAGTCATCTGTGAACTTTGTCAGCTACAACCCTCCCATGTTTGCTTTCACATCTGAGAAGTAAATGCCGAACAAGAGGGGTCCCAGGACAGAGCCCTGTGGGACACCACTTGTGACTGGCTTTGAGTCTGACATGGCTCCCGCAATTTTGACTTCATGGGTTCTCTTCTTTAGCCAGTTTGCAACCCATCTTGTGACATATGGATTTACATTTAAGCTGTTTAGCTTATCTATGATCCCTGAGTGGGGTATTGTGTCGAAGGCTTTAGCCAAGTCCAGGTAGGCTGTATGGACTGCCTTGCCCTCATCAATGGCTCTAGTGACTGTTTTGAAAAAGTCAACCAGGTTCAAAAGGCAGGATCTGCCCTTTACAAAGCCGAACTGGGTGGGATCAAATGTCTGTAAGTCCCCAATGTCGTTGTTTATGAGTTCCATAATAATTCTTTCCATAGCTTTGCAGACCAGGCTGGTTAAGCTTATGGGGCGGTAGTTCCCAAAGTCTATAGTGGAGCCTCCCTTGTGGAGTGGGACCACTGTTGCTGTACGCCAGTGTTCAGGTACATATCCTGTAGTAAGGCTAAGGTTAAATAACATTTTTATATGCGGGTTTAGCTCCTCTTGGAGTTCACATATCACGCAACCAGGGATACCATCAGGTCCCATAGATGCTGTGTTTTTTGCTTTGCTGAGGGCGGTTCTCACCTGGACATCAGAGATGACAGGGAGGTTACATTCAGCTGGGATGAGTATTTCTTGTTTTGGAGGTGAGGGAGGGGAGAAATTTGCACTGAACCTGTCTGCCAGAATGTTGGCAATATCTGTGGGTTCGGTAAATTTTTTGTCGTTGTGTACTAACTCTGAGCATATCTGAGGGTTTCCGCCCAGGTTTCTAACATAGCTAAAGAATGCTTTGTGGTTATCTTTAGTGTCCTTGGCGATTTTTCTCTCAAAGTTGGCCTTGGATGTTTTTATGAGAGAACGTAGCTTTCTACTAGTGCTGATCAGAGATGCCTTCCCTTTATGGGATTTTGCTTTGTCTTGCAGTAGCTTCCTTCTTTTGTTATACAATTTGTTTATGGCTGGGGTCCACCAGACAGGACGCTTTCCTTTGGTGGAGAGGGTCTTGGTTTTATTTGGGATTGCACGATCCATGCATTCTTGGAGATGTCCAAAGAAAGCATTTGTGTAGTATTCAGCATTGTGGGATGTGGTTTCCATTGGCCCTGTGGGCTTAAATGATACCATCTCAGTCTTGAGAAGTGTAAAGTCGGCTTTTGAGAAGTTTCTCACTGTAGTCTTTTGTGCTGGAGGTTTACCAGATTGTAATGATGTGTTTGGAGTTGTTCATTTAGTACCTTATGGTATAGAATGGTAAGGGATCACTTAGGCTGTCTGACAAGACACCATATGATGAGATTTTATTTGGAGAGGATGTGAGGAAACAAATGAGGATTGGTGTTCTGAATGTGGTTTTATTATATCTATTTAGTGTGGTTATAAGCTGTGTGAACTTGTACAGATGTATATTATCAGCTGGATTTTCAGATTGCATGGTTTACCCATCTATATTAACATCACCCAATATTTGGGTTTCATGAGCAATTTTTGAGGAGGTGCAGCAGAACATTATTACCCAGGGTGTATGTCTGTATAGTATTATCTATAGTTATATCTATAGTTATATCTATAGTTATATCTATATCTATATCTATATCTATATCGATAGCTATATAGATATATCAGACAGTGTAGAATAAGTATCAGTAAGGAAAGGTAGTAATTAAAAACTAGTGTTTTAGTTGTGTATCATTTAGCAAGATGGAAGGTAGAGGGCTGTAAACAGTATAATGAGATGAGGACAAGGCTGACAGATGGTATAGAGGAAGAGATGCAAGATTAATATTAATCTGATTGCAGTATATATGAGGAGATCAAGGGGATAAATGTAAGCAGGAGTTTTAGTAATGAATTGCTTAGAGGTATTATTGGGGAGAGAGTCTGAGTAGGAGTCGATATAGTGCAAATCCACATTGGAGGGAGAAAATGTTTTGGAAACAATGCTAAATGCTAGATAAAAGTTGGGAATAGATGGAGAGATTAAGGAGTGATTATATAATAGAAGCAAAGTTGTTTGTATCACACAGATGATAGATGTACATGGGTAGTATAATGCTAGAGTAAAGTGGGGTGGGTAAGAATTGGGGTAGGGTAAGTTATTGCAGGGGAGTGAAGCAAAGCAGAGCGTAGTGAGGCTGATCATAGTGAGGCGTTCCAACCTCAGGCCCTTTATTATAGACGACTGTCAGTTTATATCTGATACTCAGTAATCAACACAGAAACACAAAGTAAAATGGGTTTTGTTTAATTTACCTAATGCAGACACCAAGAAGCAAGGTATATGAAGTAACAAGTTTACACAGTGTAATCTAATGGTCAAATGAAAGAATAGTGATCAGTTATGTAAGTGTTCCTTAGAATATGAGGACTACTCCTTTGGGGCAGATGTCACAGCCACTTTCTAGCACAAAGCAAATACTTTTCTGGCTCGTTTAAGTTAATATACAGCAAGGCTCTTCATGTTAAACTTGCTTACATTGCATAATGACAATCATTTCAGATGACTACTGCTCATGAGTACTTCTTTTGCAAATGGCCATTTAACATAGGTGTGACTTGTGGCACAGCTTCTGCTATTTAAGGGACAATGGACCAATGTAATGCTAAAGTCTACTGCATAATTACAATAATCTCAGTTGGATGCTGCTCATGGGTGTAACTTTTATACAAGGCCAGTTCACAGAGGAGTGACTTGAGACAGAGATCCAGCTATGTAAGGGACAGAAGATTAATGTAATGTCCATAGGCTCTGCCCTTGGAATGATGATGGTGGCTGA
>NC_056741.1:752200850-752235850 GCF_019279795.1 Protopterus annectens
ACCAGCATTCATTTCTTGAACACCAAGGAGTCTAAAAATGTAATGTGTAGCATTAATTATTGACTGCAGTCCTTAGTGATCTTCCAGAAAATCATTTTGAAAGGAACGTAAGTAAAAATATGAGGCAAAATTGGGGATGTTCTGTAGTATCAGGGACAGTTGAGTAGTATGAGGCTGTGCTGTATGATAACTGAAATATCTTATTGTGTAGGGTTAAGAAAAATGTTTAAGACAAGTGATGAACTACAGGTCGTAAAATGAAACGCCATAATTTGAAAGGCAAGATATTTAATTTATCACACCAGTACATTCCGCGGTGGTGCAGCGGTAGCATTGTTGCCTCACAGCAAGAGGTTCTCTCGTTCGATTCTCGGCTGGAGTGCGGGGAGTGCCTTCTGTGTGGAGTCTGCATGTCCTCTCCATGGTTGGGTGGCATTCAAAAGATGTGGGCATGCCTTCATTGAAGGTTGGACATCGTGCTGGCACCTCGGCGTTTGTGAAAATCTACTGCCAATCATTAGCAGACCGGAGTTCCCCTGTGGTGACCCCTAACTGGGAAAAGCCGAAAGACAAACAACAAGAACACCAGTACATTCCACATATTTCATTTATTGTTCATAGGTTCATAGGTAGGTACTAGGCTATCGGCCCAAGGGCCTACGTAAGCCTAGCCAACAAGGTTCCCTGGCTTACTCCACCCAAGAAAGTTATTTTCCTGCGCCACTGTCGAGCAGAGACACAGAAGTGATCCCCGGGGTGTATTTCCTATTTCCCATCTACTCATCAAGATTTTTCTTGAAGAGTGCTAATGAAGAACTTTGCTTGACATAGATGGGTAGGCTGTTCCAGTTTTTCCACTTTAATTTTAGTTTGTATTACTACTTCCCATTTGTTTTAATTTGATGCAGTAATTGTGAAAATTGTATACATAATATGTTTCTTATATAAGTTACATGTGTTTTTCATGAAGGTGTTGTCTCAAATATGTCTTTCTACTCTAACTCTTTTATCGTTTTTGTTACTTTCAGTTTTAGTAGTGTAGTGTGAGTTATGCTGTTACTGGTTAACATTATAGTTCAGTTATATGTTTTACTTAGTGTAATGCTCTTTAGTGTATATTTTAGTTTCAGATCCATTTTGCAAGTGATGCACCTCAATGAAAATTAATTTGTTTTTCATTTTTTTTTGCTATTTTATTTTAATTTTACTTTTTTGTTTACAGTTTTGTCATTTAATCTGTTTATATTTTATTCTTTATCTGATTATAGTGCATGCAAGTTTTTATGATTTTTTTTATCTATTTTTGGTCTGTGTATTGAGTGTGTAGCTTCCTTTATTTTTTTCCTGGTATGAATTGAGCTAAATTGCAGTCACTGATGACACAGTTAGAAAGATACAATTAATTAATAATACAGACAGAATTGTGCTAACTGGTTGATGATACAGGCAGAGTAGTTATAAGTAAAATATCTTTACTCAGGCTTAGATAAGCAGACTGCTTGGAGTGCTGTGAGTTCCAGTAATGCAGGCATAAGGCTTCCCCACCCTTAGAAAGTTCATTATTTCCATGTAATACCCTCTCTTAAGGCCATTATTGGAGTTAAAAAATAGACACTGTATTTATTACTTTTTAGCATAATTCTATTTAATAGCTGTGTCCTTTTTTATAAAATAGTCCTTTCTTCTAATTTTAGGTGAATTTTCGAATGTTTGACACATGAACACATAGATGCACACATGAATAGACACACACACGCACAGACACACACACACACACACACACACACACACACACACACACACACACACACACCCATGCATGCACACACACGCATCAGGACTTTTGAGTAATCAGTGTTGTTTAATTTTTGAGTTCATTTTCTAGATAGTTTTTAAACATACAGCGATATTAATGTATCAATATCCAGATATACTTGAAGATGTTTTTTGGTAACATGCATAAAACATCTTAAATCAATTGGTGTGGAGGCAGTGTACATGTAATTTTTTTTTCCTTTTAGCTATTTTAAATAAAAGTAATTTTTCCACTCTTGTTCTTCTTTTTTTATTAGATTGTATACCTGACTAATGTGACATTTTTATTTCTATATGAGAAAAAATGGCTGTATATAGGTTTATATTTCATCAAAGGATAAGAGCAGATAGCTTTGAAAAACATGATTGCATTGACTGTGATCTTTCCTAGCAGGATGGGTTTATTTCATAAATGTTTTTATTATATATTTTTATTTGTTCAAGTTTATATGAAGCTTCAGGACTTTATTGTGTTTTTTTGGGGGGTGTGGGTGATTTTTTGCCTTATCCTTTAGCAGGTTAAAATACTAAAGCATTTTTCAGTTCAAGTGATATGACTAAGGATACTGTGTTTAAAAAATTTGCATGATATCATAGCAGTTCAGGCAGCCATGATATGTCCAATTCGTTGCTGCCCTTCATGGGCAGTTATAATTAACATCTGGTTGGAAAAGGAGATGGGTGATGTAAAACTTGGAGCTATAATATTGAAGACTGAATAACTTTCACGACGATTTGTATTATTAGAATTTAAATGATATCTTATTAATCTTGCTGAAATAGTTAAACAACAAATGTTTTAATCAGCTCTGTTACTTAAAGTAAAAGTTCACCCTGTCATACAGAACATCTTGTAGTGTGCATGGGCTGCCACTCACATTCAAACCTGAACACATTGGTGGTAAGGAAGTGGGAAAGGGTGGGAGTGTATCTTAGGGTTTCATGAAATAATTGGGAGGGGACTTAGGTTTAGGGAGTGGGAGGGGAGTTTTTGGGTTAGGGAGCAGGAGGGAAGTATAGAGTTAGGAAGGTTTTTTTGAGTGTTAAATTTAAGGTTTGATTGTGAAATTTAGGTTTGGATAAAGGGAGTGGAGTTTTAAGTTTAGGGAGTAATCTGAGACTTTAGGTTTAGCAATGGGAGTGGAATTTTAGGTTTAGGGAGCAACCGTGGGCTTTAGGTTTAGGAAGGGTGGAGTAGAATGGAGTTTTAAGGTTAGGGAATGATCGGGGAATTTAGGATTAGGCAGTGGGAGGGCATGTTTAGGGTTATAGATTCATAGGTTTACAGGTGTTTACTAGGCTAATGACCACAGGGGCCTTTTTAAGTTCACCCATGCACCGAAATCTCTGACAACTTCTGGTACCCTTGATAAGTGTAAGCAGGAGCTTGGGAGATGAACCATTTACAGGTTGCCTCTGTCCATTACAGACATAGTTGCCAAACCAGGGATGAATTTCCTGTTTCACATCCAATTGTCCAAACTACACTTGAATTGGGTTAGGAAGGAACTCTGCTTCACATGGATAGAGAGCCTGTTCCAGAGAATGGGTAATCTTTGTGATACATACCTGTCTCCCCAGCAGGTCCTATTTATATTACAGGCAAGGCTTAAGTCTTTAGAATGGGTAATTCCGGTGCTGTTTATTTTGTGGATATGCAGGAGGTTCACCAGAGTAGGTCTGACAATGCCATGTATGTCAGATATAGGTATCCCCTTAACAGCCTGTAGGAGACATAATACAGGGATAGGGCCTTGAGGTGGTCTGCATAAGACATTTTACTTACACCCTGTATTCTTTTAGTGAGAAACCTCTGTGGATGTTCCTATTGTTGGATATGCCTGGTTAGGTATACACCAAGGGGGGACATTGTACTCAATGACAGGTCTGATGAATGCCGAATACAGTGAAACAAAGACTTCCTTGGACCTAGATGTCATTCCTTTGTTTATAAGTTGAGCAACATAGAATGATTTCCTCAGTACTGTAGACACATGATGGTCAAAGGCTAGATTACTGTCTATGTGTGTACAAAGTGTCTGACTACTGGGTCAACTCTAAGGGTTGGGTTGTCAATATGATAGTTACAAGGGGTGGATGACTTCCCAAAGGAGTTCATGGCTCTGATACCAGTTGTTTGTCTGTGTCAGCCCTTCCTGGAGAACATTTGTGTCAGGGTGGGATTCAATGACAGCTCTTAATTTGCAATCATCTGCAAATTTAGACAGTCAGAGACCATTGACATTGGCCTTGACTTCAGAGAAGTAAATGCCAAAAAGGTCCACTCCAAGGACCGATCCCTGAGGGACTTCACTTGTGACTGGCCTCTTTGTAGAGGTGGACTACCCAATTCTAACTTCCTGGGTCCTGTCTGTGAGCCAGTTGGTTATCATCAGGTGACATACGGGTTTGTACCTAAGCTCCTCAGTTTGCCAACAATGCCAGAGTGGAGTATTATGTCAAATGCCTTGGCTGGGTCAAGGTAGACAGTGTGAACCATTTTACCCTAATCCATTGCTTTGATGATCTTCTCAAAGAAGTCCACCAGGTTGAGTAGGCATGACCTGCCCTTGATGAAACCAAACTGGGTTGGATCCAGTGTCAGGAGGTTTACTATATCATTATTAATCACTTCCATGATAATTCTTTGCATGGCTTTAGAAATAAGACTAGTAAGACATATGGGTCTGTAGTTTCCAGGGTCTGTAGATGACCCACCTTTATGCAGAGGGATGACTGTTGCTGTTCTCCATTCATGAGGCATGAAACCTGTTTGGAGGCTACAGTTAAATAGCAATTCCAGAGGACCTGATAGGTCATGTTCCATGCTATTTAGAAGTCATCCCCGGATATTGTCTGGGCCCATTGTTGCAACGTTTCTGGCCTCAGAGAAAGCATTAAGGGCCTATTCCCTAGTGATAACAGGGGGAGTTAGAGTTGATGGTATTTCCTGAAGGAAGGTTGACAGGGAGAGGTGGGCAAAGTTCGAGCTGAATTTGTAGGCCAGTAGGTTTTCTGTATCTTCTGGTTCTGTATAGATGGCTCCATTTACAATGAGCTCTGCACACAACTGTGTATTGCCTTTGAGGTTGTGAATGCTGCTAAAGAATGCCTTGTGGTTATCCTTGGCCTGGGAGGCCAAATTTACATCAGATTTGGTAGACATTATTTGTCCTCGGAGTTGTTTACTTAGGTTGATGAGAGTGTTTTTATCCTGCTGGATGCTGCACCTTCTAGTTTTTGCCATAATTTTCTTTTTTCTGTTATACAGCCTATTGATTTTGTGATTCCACCAGTGTGGCTTGTTTTTTTACTTAGTTCTCTACTTCTTCCTGGTTGGTACAGCTACCACTTTGTTGCTATTAACATGCTTGTGTAGGGTTTCTGTACACAGGTCTGCATAGGCAGCAATGTTCTCATGATTTATGGAGGCTTAAAGTTTTGTCAGGTTATCACTTAATAGCAGGAAGTTAGCCTTAGAGTAGGTTAGCTGGGGGTTCAGGTTTTGTTTGTACTTCAAAGGAGACCATTTTGTGGTTTAACCATACCAGAGAAGACATTACACTAGGGGTTGTGCAGCACTATCCCATATTAGTAAGGACCAGATCCAGTATAGTTGCACCTCTAGTTGATGTATTGACAGTCTGGTCCAGGGAGTTAGTGTTTACAAAATCCAGGAATCTCTGTGCCTGTATGTTTGGTGTTGTATAGGATTTCCAATTAATAGTGGGGCAATAAAAATCACCCATGAATATGGTATTGGGTTGGATGGTGTGTTTCCAATAAGTTTAAACACATGGTATTTTTTGTTTCCTGGGCCACGGGGAGGGGCTATAGCTTGCAAGGAAGTGGTATTGGATTTTTCCTATGGTGATTTGAACATGGAATAGCTCAAGTGCATTGTCCTGTTTGACCAGCCTTGAGGTATTTTTATTTTTAAAGTAAATCAAGACACCTCCACCTTTAGTACTGTCTATGAAGTAGCTGGTCTAAATTTGTGGAATGCATGATAAACTTGCACTGTCAGTGTGCTCTCCGTGGCTTTAAACCATGTCTCAGTGATTGCATAACTGTCAGCATTCTCTGGGGTGAAGAGAGCTCCTAGGGAATGGAGTTTTTGTTTAGACTTTAGATTTTGGTAGTAGGAGGAGAGTTTTATGGTTAAGGTTAGGGAGCAAGGGCTTAGGGTTAGGGATCAGGTGTGAACTTTATGGTTAGATTTAAGGCTATGGTAAAGCTAATACAATTTAATAGATTTGGGTGATGAAAGGCTATGTAATTAAGTTGAAATGGGGTAGTAGGAGTTAGGTACTTGCCATTTAGAGAAAGTGAAAGTGACAAGTGTGTCATGAGCTACTAGCAAGTGAGCACCTGTAGTAGACCCATACCACAGGCAAAGATAATCTGTCATTTTTCCTTTCAAGTACTCCAAGTCATCTTGAGTAGAAAATCAGTATTGCTGATGTCAGCAGCTGCTATAAAAACATGTTCAAAACCTTGTGAAACTGTTTTCTACTGCCTTTGTTGCAGAGAAGAGGAGAAATGTTATCAGTGCACATAGTCGATAGGATAACCACCTAGCCATCTTTCTGCAGGACAATTTTGATTTGGGTAGTTCTGTCATAACAACACAAACTGTAGAACAAATAATTATACCTTTTCAGTACTGTTGTTATGAATATGTTTGAACAAAAACAGTAAGCACATTTCTTCAACATTCAGAACAGGAAAAAAAAATACTCATTGTCCTATTGCTGACACTATTAAAAGCAGAATCAGTTCTTTTAAGTATAAGCTGACAGTTCCTGGATTGCGCTGATAGATTTTATATCTCAGAAAAAGGAGTGCTAGTCTGTCAATGTTTGTAGGACTACAACTGAAAATCCTTGCAAAAGCCAAGAATTTAGTTATGTATAACTGACTGGAGCTGCGTAACTGTCGTGGATATCTTAAAACAGGCTCAGAAAGAAAGAAAAATGAAAGCACTCCTGATACTACTATTGTGTAAGATGCCTGTGACACACACTGCCCCCACTGTATATTGATGGCATAGAAAGACAGTAACTTTTCCTCATGCCCAGCATGACTCATATAAAAGGGGCTTGAAAGGATTCTTAAAATGAGACATGAAAGCAGGAAAACAATGACAGGCCCTGTGTTGGCCATTTTGTGGCAAAACATATTATCATTTTATAAGAAACATATAGAGTTATTTGATGCATTAAAAAAGGCTCAAAACAAGGGTACAATGAAAATACAAATCCTTTGAGTTCCATGATGGAGTTTTCCATAAATCCTAACAACTCTATTTACTATTTACTTCAACTTCAGTTGAAGTTTATTAGACTGATTTTAACCAAAGCACTTAAAAATGAGCAATTCATATAGAAAACTGAACCATTAAGTAAAACAGTAACATATTCAAATTTGTAAAAGGGAACAACATTTAAATAACTGAAAAATAACAGTGTCCCACAATAATAGCTAATATTAGTTGTTAAATAGCTATAAAGCTCAAACAGCTACAAATACATTCACCAGCAATAGCACTCAATGCGTGCTAACACTTTCAAAGCATTTTTCACCTTGGAAAGAATGTAACAATGGTAACACAGAAGACTCAATCAGAATATAAGTTTAAATTGGCACAGAAAAATCTAATTTAGAATCACCGCACCAAAACCTTAGACGAAATCCAATAAAACAACAGAGTAATGGTGACAATGCTGAAAACTTGGAAGCATTCCAAATACAACAAAAGAAAATAAACACCACTTAAAAACTTCACTGCAGCCATGTACTCTCTAGTCTACTTCTCCATTCCAATTCAAGTCCACTCAGCACTAGAAAGCCAGATTGAAGCTAGTCACCAGCATCTTAAAAACCAGGCATGTACTGCAAACTACACAGCAACCCTACCTATTCTCGACACAATTAATGGCTGCAATTCTTTCCAATTTATTCCAGCAAAAGACAACAGATAAATTCCCAAAAAGACTGTCTGCAGATTTTGATGAAATAATCAAAAATTGCAGCAGAACAAAGCAAATTGGCAGCCATCTGTCACCAGCTAAGGGAGTGCTGCTATGTTACAAAGCACCATGAAAGCAAACTATTCATTGTTCATTAGCACACATAAAAGTTTCATATAACCAGTAAAAGTAATGTTTTCAATGGGGTTCTGAGCAGTGTCCCTTCATAACCAAAAGAACTAGTAAAGGTATCAGAGTTTTCAGAGATATAAATGATCTAGCAGAAAGTCTGTGATTAGAAAAAATGTTATGCAGGTAAAGAAGCAGAGAAGAAACTTTCAAGAATGGGGAGTAAGATATGAATTAATGCTAAACGTTATGAAATGATTTCTGACTGTTTTTATCAAAGGAGAAAATGATGGCTGTTTATATTTTCTTATTTTCTTTTCCTGCAGATTTTCCTTCTACATATATGAATAGTATCTATATATATTATATATATATATATATATATATATATATATATATATATATATATATATATATCTATATATATATATATATATATATATATATATATATATATATGGGTCCCCTTCAGTAGATCGAACTTTTACAAGTTCAAACCACATATGGCCGAGACCATATGTTTGAACTTATAAAAGTTCGACTGGACTGAATGGAGATCTCCGTACAGTGCGGAAAGGGAAGATTTCCCATTTCAGCAATGTAGTGTGATCTCGGAGTTGGTATATTTAAGTAAGGGGGGGTGTGGGGGGTGAAACCCCCCATGTAGGAGGTGCAGGTGGGTGTAGCCCTCCCTGCTATAGACGTTTAGTTTTGTGTTTAGTTGTTTTATTTGTTTTTACTTCAATGTTCAAACTTTTACGAGTTCGAACACATGGTCTCGGCCATATGTGGTTCGAACTTGCAAAAGTTCAATCTACTGAAGTAGATCCATATCTCTCTCTCTGTCTCTCTCCATAGATATATATATATATATATATATATATATATATATGTGTGTGTGTGTGTGTGTATGTGTGTACATATATATATATATATATATATATATATATATATATATATATATAGTCTGTGTGTGTGTGTGTGTGTGTGTGTGTGTATATATATATATATATATATATATATATATATATATATATATGTGTGTGTGTGTGTGTGTGTTTATACATAGATATATGTATATTTCTCTCTTTCTCTCTCCAGATATATATATATATATATATATATATATGTGTGTGTGTGTGTGTGTGTGTATATATATGTTATATTGTATTACATATAGGTGCTTTCACTTTAGTTGAAATATCTAAATGTCAACATTCACAACATTGACCAGGAAATGTCAACATTGCAAATATTAACACACTAGTACACATCTGGCAATCAACAGTTTTGGCACATGAAAACATAAAATTAAAATAAATAAGTAAATAAATTACTAAAAGCATCATTTTTTGCAGGGGGTCAAGCCACCCTGCACCCTCTACATCTCCAGCTAATTATATATACTAACTCCAAGATTACATAGTATTGGTGAAAGGGCATGCTTTCCAACTCCAAGAATTGTGTGATCTCGGATACCTGTCAACTACCTGTTTAGTTGACCAAATTTTTTTGACTAAACAAATGACAACCTAAACTAGCGTCAACAAAATTGTTACCATATATATGTATATATGTATATACCGTGCTACCTTAGTGCTCAGTCTGAGCTCTTGCTCATCTCTACATATCTCCCTGCAGTAGCGTTTGATTTAATCAATGTTGCCTAAGCCTGTTAACGGCTTAATGAACTACGACACCCACTTGGAGATAATAAAGAGTTTAAGCCTTTGATTGCTGCACCATTATCCTCTATGTACCCTCCTCTGCAGCGTTCTACTCCCTCTTAATTTGTAATCTTATCTAGAGACTACAGATTAACTATATATTCCATTTCTTGTTGAACGCGGAGTCAAGCAGTTACAATTTTTGTTTTCTTAGCCTGAGCCTTTTTGTAGACTCCCTAGTGAGCTCTTGCTGTTCTTGGGACCTGGTGTTTAAATGCCTCCTCTGCCAAATGAGAGCTGTAGAGGCTGTTATACTTGTTTTTGCCTGTACTAGGTCTATTCCTCATACTGTACTACGGCAAGTGCTCCTCTAGCATGGTAGTGTCCCACAAGCCTCATTGCACATTCGGCATTACTCAGACCAATGCCCTGAGATCTATTAGTTTTCTTTTCACGATTAGTAGCCCAGATAGAAAATCTCTGTATGTTGCACTGCTATACCTTAACCTAAGGTGTTGCATGCAGTACTATTGTAGTGTCCTGTTACAGCATTTATTTGAAGATCTTGTATTCAAAGGTTTTCTAACGCTACTGCCAAATAAAGGAAATGCTTATTTTAAACTCCATTTATATTGTTCCTACCTAGGGCTATAGAGTTGTGCTTTATAAACTGATTATCATTGCTGCTACTAAGGATTTTGACTTGTATATTTGCTTTCTTTATATATTGTCTCTGTGAATGATTTGTGTAAATTGACCATTCTTTCCTTGCAATGAGCTAACCCTTTTTTTGTTTTTTGTTTTTCTCTCCACTTCCTTGTCTCTCTTGCCCCCTTAAAGCTACCCTGCTCTTCTTGTGCTTACGGCACTAGTGTCTAGGTACCTAAAGGGCCCTCTCAAAATACCTGCAGTTTACCTCTCAGCCTATTACCCTGCAACTCTCTTTCAAGGATTCAAGAAAGTATGTTTTGCTGAATAATTCCTGCTAGTAACAATTCTCCACCATTGGATCATAGCTACAGGTGTTAAAGCACATCCTGAGCCTGAACAGCCAGCAGCCTCTACCCTTAACCCTCTCCTTTTCTATACCCTAACACCCACTCCCCAATCATCCATAGTAACCTCTTCTTCTAACACCCACTCCTCCTCAGTTTTACTCTAGCTAACTCCCTTCTCTTATTCTTCCTGCAATATCAGATTTATCCACTAGGTGGCACCCTTATCTCTGCCTTTTTCCTGCTTATCCTCCGTTATTCTTAGCCTACTTACCTCAATGTGGCTGTTATTTCTAATATAAATTTTCTCCTCTCACTTAACCCTTCTCCACTACTTCTATAACTACCATTCTAGGCTCACATATCACTGTCTTTCCCACTTGTGACTTATCAAACTTACCTTCTGTAGTCGGTACTGCTGATTGTTTCTTCTCTAGCTGCTTCGGTACCTGTCCCTACCTGCTCCGTTCGCCCTGTGGGCTCACTCCACTCCCCTACCGTACCCCCAATTCCCACACACCCCTAGGGGCCCTAAACTTATACTTACTAGCCACACCCCTTCCTCTTCCATTAATCTCAAGGTACAAAACCATTGGCCATCTTCTCCCTTTCCAACCTTCTCTAACCACTCCCCTTCTATCCTACCTCACCCTTCTCCTCCTTCCATCCATACCTTGTTTACTCCCATACCTACAACTCATCCAACACCTAATCCATTCTAATGTATAAACTTCCCACCCCAATATGTTTCCAGCTATTATTCATTCTTTTACTTCTACCACCTTTAACCTTTGCCTATTTATTCACCTCCTATCAACACCCACTTTATCCACACCTTTTCTTCCCTAATAAGCTAACCAACTCTCCTTCCCTATCAATCCTTTACAACCATGCTAACATAACATCTGTACCCAGCTACCTACTAGCAAAATATCATAGATCACTACACATTAGATATAGTACATTATATCTCAAAACGAATTTACTCCTGAACTCCAAATCCCTAAATCCAAACCTTCAAAGATAACTCCTCTCTTTAATAGATGGAGACATTCACTCAAACCCAGGCCCAACAATCATTCCTATCATTCTCCATAACCTCAACCATTCAACTTCTTATAACCTTACCAAACCTTCAAACTCACTCTTTGTAGCTCATCTCAATATACGTAGCATTAGCAACAAAGTAGCTCCTCTCCATGCTCTCTTAGAAGTCTACTCTTTTGATATTCTCTGCTTAACAGAAACATGGCTAAAACCTGGCACCAAAGACAATGAAATCATCCCATCTGGATATAATATCCTGAGATTTGACCGTGTAGCCAAGAAGGGTGGGGGGGGGGGTAGCTATTCTCCTTAGATCTGGGTTACAATTAACCGCATATGACTGTAATCGACCTCTAGATTCCAATGCTGAAAAACATTCTTTGCTGGCTATCTCAACTCCTGCCACAAGAAACCATTATCCTAGGAGATACAAACATTGATTGGAATTCCTATAGCAGCAGCCTCCCTTCCACCCACATTAACCTATATGGCTTTTCACAAACCATTACCTCTCCTACCAGGATAAACAAATCTAACAAGAAAGAAAGCACATTAGATTGGATTCTAATAAATAGCCATCATCATGTTTATGAATCTGGAACCCTCACTGATGATATAAGTGACCACTCACTTATCTACATCATCAGGCACAAAGCCAAAGCTCCCATACCAACCACTATCAGAAATATTAGATCCAAAAAGAACTTTAACCCTGACCTGTTCCAAAGTGAACTAAGAGCATGCAACTGGTCTCCCTTAAGTAACCTCCCTCTAGAAGAAGCTGTTAAATACTTCAATTCTAACTTCCTAGCCATACTTGACCACCATGCACCAACCCGTTTGATTAGAATCAAGACAAAATCCGCCCTTTGGCTTTCTAAAGAAACCAAACATAAAATTAATCTCAGAAATAAATACTGGGCCAAATGGAGAATGACTAAGGACCCTGTAGACCAACAACATTTTAGACAGCTAAGAAATGACACTAAGAAAGCTATACTGTCAGATAAAAGAAACTACTACTTACAATTTCAGCAGACTAATCAAAACAACCCCAAAAAATTCTGGGCTAGCATTAACCAGTTACTGCATCCCAGTCAATCCACTACTCCAAATCCTCTGAATACTGACCAGGAAAATCCCATGCATACTGCCAGTGCCTTTAATACTTTTTTCACTGATGCCATCCAAACACTGGCTAGCCAGCTATCCCCTAATAGCTTCACTGTTCCTTCCTTTAACACAAGCCCACCCCCTCTTTTTTCTTTCCAGCGGGTCCCAACTACACATATTCTAACCCTCACCCAAAAACTAAAACCAGGCTCTCCTTCAGCTGACCAACTACCTGCTGAATATCTGCAGAAATCAGCCAAGGCTATTGCCTACCCCATTTCTGTTCTTATCAATAGAACTATTACTGAAGGTCACATCCCTAGCACATGGAAAGTCTCACATATTATCCCCTTCCATTAAGGTGGAAACTCCAATGACTTCTCCAACTATCGTCCCATAGCCCTTCTTTCTCCTTTGGCAAAGATCATGGAGAAATTTATCCATAGGCAATTACTTGACCACCTAATCCAAAATAACTTACTTTCTAGTTGTCAACATGGTTTCCGACCTTCCCACAGCACAACCACAGCCCTCCTTTCCTTTACTGATTACATTAACAAAAGCCACAACCTTAATATGCTTTCCTCTGCATTATTTATCGACCTATCTAAAGCTTTCGATATGGTTAATTACCAAATTCTCATAAATATCCTTAAATCCCTATCATTAGACACCCTCTCTATAAAACGGTTCTAGTCCTACTTAGGTAAAAGACAACAAGCTGTGCTTTGGCATAACACTCTTTCTTCCCTCCTGCCTGTCAACCTTGGTGTCGCTCAAGGGTCCATCCTAGGACCTCTTCTTTTCTCCATATTTATCAATGACCTCCATCTAGCAATCCCTCAAGCTACATGCATACAATATGCAGACGACTCCACTCTTATATGCTCTGCCACTTCCACTTCTGACCTCCACTTCCTTACCCAGAAAGTATTTAACACAGCTGAACAATGGTTCACACAGCAATGCCTTCTCTTGAAGCCCCATAAAACTAAACTACTCCTTTTCAGTCCTACTCTTAAGTCCTCTCCTATTGATTTTTCTGTCACATCCACTAATGGCACCATTATATCTCCTGACCCCACTACCAAACTACTAGGAATCACCATTGACAATAACCTTAACTTTGACGTTCACATCAACAATACCATAAAAACTGTCAATAAAAAAACTTGGCTCTCTCTACAGGATTAAACTCTTCCTTTCACCTACTGCCAGAACAACGTTTGCACACACTCATCTAATCTCTACTCTTCTCTATGCCTCACCCATTTTTACTAACCTGTCTAAGAATAACCTCAACAAGATGGAAATCTCCTATAATAACTTAGCCAGATTTGCTACTGGCAACTCTTTTAGAACTCACCGTTGCCTTAACTTAAAGCAGCTTGAGTGGCTGGAACTACAGAATCTGATTAAATGCCATCAACTCACTATTGCCCATAAGACTCTTTATCAACCTTCCAAAACTCCTACTCTAACTACCCTCATAACCCCCTACAATAACCTGAAGTCCTTGCATTCCTGTCAGAAATTTCTGGTAAACACTTCTAAATCCAAAAATAGAGCTGGCGATTCTCTCTTATCTAATTCAGTTGGAAAATCCTGGCACCTTCTCCCCAGTGACCTGTCCTCACTTTCCCTTATTGCACTCTTTAAAAAAAGACTGAAACTTCACCTCAGAACACACTGGTTATGCCCCTGTACTAAGCCGGACTAGTTACCTACCCTAACCTAAATAGCCTCTGCTTACCCTAAATGTCTCATTAACTGTTTCCATTCACCTCCTTAACAACTTGTTACCTCTTTTTCCTTTTCTTTGTGTTTAACTCTTCCCCTGTGGATACTTTCAAAGGGAACTCTCTTTATCATGTTATTATAAAATAAACTTTCTCCCTCTTATTTTGTACTGCACCCGTATGCTGTAGTGTTCCTACATTTTCCTCTGCTATGATTTCTGTCCTTATTGTATAGTTCTGTGTTAATCTGAAATGTCCTCTGTATATAAAAAAATAGTGTCTTTTTATTTCCTGTGTTTTACTGAATGTACCTTGGAGCTTATCTCCCCGGGCCTCTACTGAAAATAGACATATATCCAGTTAGACAGCCCGGTTAACAAATGTAAAATAAAAAAAAAAAAAAGAAAATATATATATATGTATATATATATATATATATATATATATATATATATATACACACACATATATATATGGATTCCTATTACAAGAATGAAAGTTCACTACTTCAAACTTGTAATAGGAAGCCTCACTTCTGTGAAAGTTCACTTTAACGAAAGTGAACTTTTACATAAGTGCACTTCACCAAAAACACCGCAGCACAGTGGAGGACATAAAAAACAAGCTATGTCCTCCACTATGGTGGGATAGTCATGGACCTTAGGGTAAGGGCACGGGTTAGGCTAAGGGGATAGTTAGTAAAGCTATCCCCTTACCGTAATCCATGCGCTAACCCTAAGGTTCATGACTATCACACCATAGTGGAGGACATTGCTATGTCTTTCACTGTGCTGCAGTCATCACAGACCTTAGGGTTAGGGCATGGGTCATGGTTAGGGGATAGCCCTACGGGCTATCCCTGTACTATGACCTGTGCCCTAACCCTAAGGTCCGTGAGTACCGCACGGAAGTTAAGTACAACACCGTTCGTTGTACTGAACTTCACGTAAGTGCACTTTTAATTAAGTGCACTTTCGCTACAGTGAGCATTCCATGCACTATTTTGAATTAGTGAAAATTCTATCTAGTGTATGAAACCCATATATATATATATATATATATATATATATATATATATATATATATATATATATATATATAAAAAATCATACATGCTTACAGATGCTTTGCTTAACAATCTGGACTGCACTCATACATATATCAATATCTGTGTATGTATCTGGGTCTATGCCACAAGATCGACTGTTTAGAAAGTCAAATTTCATATGGTACAGACCATATGTTCAACTCACTGAAAAGTCCAAAAAAAAAAGAGAAGAAGAAAAATCTACTTTTTTGCAGAGGAGCAATCCCCTTGCACCCCAACCCTTCCAAATTACATATGTATCACTTCTAAGATCTCACTACAATGGGGAAAAGGTTAATTGCCTGATCCCCACTACACAGAGATCTCCATACAAATACTTCATCTTTTGGGAAAGGCAAATATACTGTCTCGACCATATGAAGTTCGAGTTTCTAAAAACTCGATCTTCTGACATAAACCCATTTGGTATATTGTTACAGATATTTTGGTTGACAGTAAATTTGGCTAACATATGTTTAGTCCACTGCTTTTGGTTGACTAAACAGATAGTCAACAGGTGTGTGAGATTGCACAAGTCTCAGGGCTTAGGAATATTCCCTTTCCCTGATTTTTTGTGATCTCAGAGTTAGTATATATAATTAGCAGGGGGTGTGGGGGTGCATAGGGGCTTTCCCTCTTCAAAAAACAAAGTTTTTCTATGTTTTTTGTTTTGAGTTTTGTGTGCCCAGAGTTTTCTTAATACATGTGCAGTAGTGAGTCAACATTCACATTATCGATGTATTGTGGTACCTGTTTGAGAAGTGTACATTCATGTTAAATGAACAAAGCAACTATAGCAGTACATACATACATACATTGTATTCTTAATCAAACTGAGATTAAACTACAAACCATTTCCATGAAAGTCAAAAAGCAAAAGTCATCAGGTGATGTGTGGGGAAAGCCCTCCACAGTTTTGCCATCTTCATTTCCTTGATTAACATAACCTCCCCCTAAATCGTGCTGAGACATGGGATAAGTTTGAAACTTGTTTAAACTTCCCATCACTTATTGCAACTCATTTTAAGTGTATGATTGTGTGTGTGTGTGTGTGTGTGTGTGTGTGTGTGTGTGTGTGTGTGTGTGTGTGTGTGTGTGTGTGTGTGTGTGTTTGAGAGATGGGGTAATTTTGGGAAGACTTTTGGCCATTTTCTCTCATAGGGAGAGAAGACAAGATTTATTCTGTACTTCTTCATTTGAGTCATGCAGCATCCATTTGCAAACTTTGCGACTGTGACTAACTCGGTTAGCTGTACTTAACCCTATGGAGTTATGTAGAGAGAAACATGAATAAAATGTTTCTGTTAGACATTCTGATAATAAAAGAATGCAGATAGATACTCTGTCATAGCTGCCAGCTCAAGGAAGAGATGATTTAGTGCTGCTGTAGTATTGGACAGATTCTCGGCAAAGTGATAACCTCTTTGAGGGTTGAGAGGCATACCATTAACAAGGGAGGTACAAGCTGTCTTATCTTTGAAGTGTATACACATTATCAGTGTTTGCTTCCTTTATGTCAGAAAAGATTATGACAAGTTTTCACCAGCTACTCTTCCTATGGTGTGTCCCTGTAATCTTCCTTGCTGCATCACTTGTTTACAGTAATGCTCAGGTTGGGGCTTAGCAACTTGATGCTGGAGAAATAATGTACGTCTTGTAATGATAGTAATGCAGACTGTGGCAAATAAAGAACACAGCTGCACAGATAATTTGACAATGCCCAGTACTGCATTATAGATGCATGCATTTTGTCAGAGTATGTACATTATCTTCTACCAAGAGAGGTGAAACCACAAGCAGACAAAGTAGCTACATTGTGAGTGACTTGGGTCATCGAGACACAGCATAGAAAACTTGGTTTCAAAGTATACGCAAAGTACTGGTCTCTTAAGACCGAAAGTTATTCTGTGGAGCAAAAATCTCAAGGTATCAAAAATACTCTCAAACTTACACCTTTTAAGAAACTTATATATGCGCAACTAATGATTAATAACAATGCCTAATTAACCCACTCTAAATTAAATAACTACAAACCTGAGATCTCCCCAAAATGCCCATCCTGTTTAGCTCCAACTGCTGACTTATTACATATTTTCTGGAGTCACAAACGCTCCTACAAACTATGGTGTGCCCTTAGAGTGAGATCAGAAAAAATGGGGTACAAGAAAACAACTCTCTTTTGGGAATCTGCAATACTTAACACTAATTCAAGAACAATGCCAAAGCAAAAATTACATATTTTAATTACACCTTTTGCTCTAGTCAGATTATATATCACACAAAATTAGCTAGATTGTATATGAATGTTCTGGACTGGCTTTGAAAATATAGCAATTAAGTACATAACTTCACATAAATTAATTACAGCCAATCAAAAAAAGAAACTATATTATCTAAAATACTGGAGTCTCCTTCTTAACCGCATCTTAGGAGATTAAGACAGATAGAATTAACAAGTATAGTCCAAAGAAGTCTGGTTAACTGAGGGTGAAGCAGTGAGGTGTAAACGTGATAGAGGTATCCAAGGTCCAAGGAATCTCCAAAGAATCAATCGAAGATAATAAATTTTATTTTATTTCATTCAGACAAGCGCTTTCGCTAATGGTAGCTTCATCATTACAGATAGAATTAAGTTTGTAACACACATACAAATAAAACATTACCTAACTACATTTATACAACATACATGTGTTTTTGACTGACTTTGCTAAGATGAGTCTCAAAATTAATAGTTATTGGAAATTCATAATTGATAACTAAGTTTTTTGTGGCATATGTACATAGTGTTTATAGTTATGTTCTGTTTTTCTCTCTCTTTTTATACGACTAATATTTTAAGTTTTATGTTACTTGATAAATCTCTAGTGTCATACTCTGTATTTTATATATTCAGCAACTCTTTGAATATATGATGTGTATGTGTGAAACCTTGTATTGAAATGTTACTTTTGGACACGAGAGTTAAAATAAATAAAAATCTTATTGGAAAAAAAAAGGAAAACTTGGTTTCATTGCATGTGCTGGGAAATACTGCCTAAACTGTTTTCACTTTTAAACAGTACAGTAAGTCTGTGTCTGATATTTGAAATTTACAGTTTCTGTTTATTAAGCACTGATAAACTGTCATATATCTCAGGAATTCATAGCTTTCCATAAAGTAGTTCTGTCAAGAATTAATATTTAACATGGGTCCATTTTTTCTAAAAAAATGAAAATAGCCAGTCAAAAATCTCAGATGTGAACACTCAGGTAAAAATGTATCTTGTTCTGGTTTAAAGTTCAGGGTACCATGGTGACTGAAAAAAGATATCCTGAGTACAGATGAAACTGCTATATTTTGTTTCTTCAGCTAGTAACATGCTCATGGAATATGACTGACAAGTTACTTGTGATCTTTTCTCCCTGCTAAAGATAGAAAAAGAAACTTCATTTTCAGTCGCAGTGCCCTTCTCCACATACAAAATCTACAGCTTAATATTTATATTATCAGCCTTTGCACCATGCCCTTAGATTAGGTGGAGCTTGGAATAGATGATAAGGGTGCTTCTTGGCACAGTCTCACTTCTGAATCAGAAGCATTGGCATCAACCTCTTATTTCCCATTTTGTACATGGGGTCAGGGTGTCACATCAGCAGTGATTCTCACATAGAGCCAATATTCATACCACTGGGTGCATTATGCTGTTTGAACACCCCTGCTCAGACCCGACCAAGCACTGCTCCAGTATAATAACTGGTTGCACAGACACCCTGATCATGTCCATAGACAACACCTGACTGAATGAATGCTAACACTTGTATATATTCAGTGCTTGCATGTGTTCCCCGGTGATGTCTAGCTGTAGAGTAAATGGAAAGCTGCATAGCACCTTTTTTCAGTCACATTATAATCCATTTAAATTATAAAATAGATAACACCGCCACATAAATATATGTTTCTCATTTTTGTTTGTTGACTGTGCAGTCCATTTGGGAAGCGCTTGTTGATAAACAGGAGATCTGGAGAAGAAAACTGTAGATGTACATGATTTAGTAAAGTAATGACCACAGTTTACACATGATACTCACAAACACAGAAATTACACAGTACTATACTGATAGCAGTGTGATACTGAAGAACAGGGGTACACATGCCAATGTAAGTAAGCAAGGCTTGAATGCATCCATGCATAGTACTAGCTGCTGTTTCTCATTTTATTATCTGGCTCCATTTTGGGTGGTATCGGTTTGTCTGCATTAGTTCTGCTTGAGGTATCTTTGCTCTGTAATGATTTCCTCAATATAGTACTGGCAGTCTTGCTTTCTGTAAAATTGTTATTATTCAAAGAAGAGAATGGAATTATGTAATTTAAAGAGCAGCTGGTTCTTTCTCCAACTTAGTGAGATCCCAGTGTCTATATATACTGTCTGCCCCAGTTACCCTGATCTCGTACTTAGTGGCAGCATCACATCGGTGTTAGATAATAACCAGTGGGTGCTTATAGAAAATGCTTACATCATCCAAGCCCAATCAAGAAGCTCCGTCTGTACACAGCTCTGTACTATATTGTTCTGAATTCCAGTAGGATTCACTATCAAGGTGATGGCATTAGGTAATAGGAACAATAAAATGAAGTGTATTCATCACTTGGGGTCTCACCAGTTGTGCTGTGTGCAATGGAGGCTGGCACTTTATTTTATCACAGACCAAGAAGCCCAAATCAGGTAAAGCCTTTCTTATACTCCTGCAACAAGAAGCTCAGGTTATTCTTATATTACTACCTCAACCTTTTGTTGCACTCAGCCTATTGTACCATAATGCTTTTTCTTACTCATCTGATTCCATCTTGTATGTTAACTGGCTCCAATACCTGTTATCCTCTTCTTTTACTCATACTTTTATACTTTTACCCTGTGTTATTCATACCATTTTGTTATACTTTTACCTTGTGTTATTCCTACCATTTTGTTATACTTTTAATTTATGTTATTCCTACCATTTTGTTATACTTTTACCTTGTGTTATTCCTACCATTTTGTATTATTATTATTATTATTATTATTATTATTATTATTATTATTATTGTGGTAGTGCTGCGGTAGTGTTGTCACCTCACAGTAAGACGTTGTCCTGTTCGATTCTCAGTTAGAGTGTCTTCTGTGTGGAGACATGCGTGAATGGGCGTACCTTCGTTGAAGGTTGTGCGTCAGGGCCGGCAACTCGGCAAGTAAAAATCTACTGCCAATCATTAGCGGACCGGAGTTCTGCTGTGGTGACCCCTAACCGGGAAAAGCCGAAAGACATAACTATATTATTATTATTAATATTATTATTATTATTATTATCATCATCATCATCATCATCCAACCATATTATTTTTGTGTTATTTAACAAACTAATTCTATTCCCTTTTGTTCTATCCATACTATACATGGCATGCCTTGATATACTGTATATATTCACACATTATTCATGCATTACTTCATCCAAATTTGCAGTAGTAGGTGACCTCTGTCCCTGCATTGGGTATTTTTAGATGGTTAACTCTTGTATCTTAAACCTGCTCTGGTTGTGACATTATATATTGTAGTGTATTGTGTGTTAACGTGTCTTAGTGGTGGTACTACATGGGCCAGCAGTGTGAAAACTTTAATATCATATTGTGCACATTGAATTGTGTATTTACGTTACTGAATTTTGTATTTGCATTAGTCTATTCTATTGAGCTTTAGAAACTTGCTTTATTGTACACCCATACCTGCATTATTGTAGAAACCTGCTTTCCTTTGTTGTCATCTCTGAAAAGGTCTTAAGTACCCTCTGCAAAACCAAAAACACTAGCTATATGGTCCTGACAATGTACCAGCCTATCCCTTAGTCAGCACTAAACACAGACACACTGACTCCTTTCTGAACCTATTTAATTCCCAGTGGACACATACCTAAAGCTTTCAGATCAATTATAGTAGAAATAACCCTACATAAGAGAGGCTTTGCCACTGATCCTGGGAATCAATGGCCAATCATTCTCATAAGTGTTACTTATAAAACCAAAAGGCATATTAATAGATGTTAGCAGCCACCAATACCTGAATCCTTTGTAATGAGTAGGCTCTAGACAGAGAATTTGGTGGATGTCTTTAACAAGAAGACTAAAGCACTTGATAATAGTTAATTGCTGCACATTGCCTACCTGGATTTAACTTAGGCCTTTGGTAATATTCCAAACTCTGTTTTTGGCAAAAAAAGTTCACCAGCTTAAATGTGAATCCAAATGTAGCCAACTAGAGAGAAAACTGGCTTACAAACAGTATCCATATAGAAGAAAAAAGAGAGCAAGTAAAGAGGCTTGCAGAGGCTACACTTCACATATTTACTGGACTAATTGCCTATGATTCTATGAACTCATGTTGTTGAACACTTCTGACAAGTCAGGCTATACAGCCCAACAAGGTTATTGAATTCACCTTTGCTTTTAACTACTCTGTGAATTTATTAATGATGACTTCATTTTGTGTCCTTGTTAGAATTGATGCTGAAATATGGAGAGTACATTTTTATATCTTAGGTGTTTTCGTAGCTGCATGTAGACACTCATTTTAAGAATTTTAGATAGGGAAGAGAAAATAACTATAGTACACAAGTTTGTTATGTCGATTAAAACATCCTCTTTATGAAACAGGTCATGTATTGGCAACTTGCACATGCTCGGTGCAACATTATCTTCAGTGCTAGTGGGAGGGAGGATCACATTGTATGATGAACACAGCAAAATGATTACTAAATTCATTGGCTAACTCAAGGGAGGATGCACTAAGTTTGGGGCTGGACTGAGTAGGTTTTCTAGGATTAAGAAATTTCATTATATTATGTTAAAGTTGCTTTGAATTGTCCTTTGACAAGTCTGTTGTGCAAGAAAGAAGTTCACCTTAGCACTTATGACAAGAGAGTTATTATTTTTTCTGAGCTCCTCTTATTGTTTTAGGTATTCACCTTCCTGTTGTTTGCGATACAGGTTCTAGACACAGTTAGCTGGATCATTAACTCTTTTATATAAGTGGTCACCCAGAGCAAGGTTTTGCTTTTATTCTTTTCTGACTGATAGGCATTGTACCATTGATCATCATAAAGAATGAATTGTTTGAATATTCATCTGCTAAGCCCTAACCCATGAAGTCTGGGACAATTCTGTTTGAATGTAAAGATTCCAAAAGGATATGTCAGTCAGTTGTAAATTATAAGGTCTTCTGAACAGATAGATGCACTTGTATGCATCGCTGATTTGCCATCTTAAATTTGTGCTGGCCTACATACCTTATATGTTTGCTAAGAGAAAAGCTGCACCCATCTGCAAAACTTACATATAGTGGATTGTGGATTACTCTAAGTGAATTATGTAAATGTGATTTATACAGTATTAAAAACTGGCTATGCATGCTTGTTTGGAAAAACTTTGGTGGGAATTCAATAAAACTTACATGATAATTTTTATCATGTGTGCTTTGCAAAGTGATGCGTACATGGGCACAGCAAGTTTTAGATTGAGCAAGCTCCGTGTAGCGGCACGCAGTCATGTGCACTCATGCGCAAATACAGAAACTTTCAACTTTTGTGGAATGCAAATTTCAGCATAAGTAGCTGAAATTTATGCTAAGGAAGCAAATCAACATGTCTGAGCGATCCAACAACCTATAATGAAACTGTGTATACTCCATGTATGCACCAGCAGTGTACTCGGAAAATTTCTGAGTACAGAAGCCTACACAGAAACAAGGGCAAGTAAAAGTCCTGAAATACTGACCGAACTGACCCTAACAGGCAACACCACACATATTATAGGCTAAGTACACACTGTGGATGCTAGAAAATCATTCTCCCCCCAAAAAATGTCACTGCAACTGGCATTTGGTTCCCCACCCCCAAATGAAGAATAAACTTGTATGTAATGCAGGCTGCTAAAATGGTCAAAATGCATGAAACAGAGTATTGTAATGTACTGTAACCATTATGTAGTATGTAAATAAATAAACTTGTATGTAATGCAGGCTGCTAAAATGGTCAAAATGCATGAAACAGAGTATTGTAATGTACTGTAACCATTATGTAGTATGTAAATATTGCAATATGCAATGAGTGTGAAGGATTCTATGTCGTTAAAACCGAAAGATGCATTAAAAGAAGAATCTATGAACATACATATGAAATTAAGAAAAACAATAATAAGAATACACTATATAAGCACACTCAATCATTTAAAAAGCTAATTTTGTTTTCTTTGTTTTAGAGGTAGCACAGGTGGACAAGAGAGGGGGGGCCATGGGAGACCAGGTTAGAATACAGAGAAGTATTTTGGCAACTTTTTCTTGAGGCAAACAAGTGGCCAGGTATGAATGAGATGGTCTCCCTGGCCCCTGTCTTGAAACTAAGAGCTGCTAAGCTTTAATATATCCAAAAGCATTTTTTTAGGTTTAAAGAATTTGACAGTTGAAGCATTTATGTATTTTTTACTTGCAACATTTATTAATGATTGTTATTGGTCTAAACATCCTAGATTTTACATTTTATATATTTTAGACATTTTTACATTTTTAACTTTTTAGTATTTTAATAGTAGTGTATATAACTATGATATTTATTTTTTTATTAACTACTAGATTTGTGTATTCAGTATTTGATGTAAATAATTTTTAGAACTGGATTTATTTAGTGTCTTTTAACTGGGGCAATCAAGGATGTACCAGATAAGATGGTTTTATGCATAATTACAGCCAATTAGTTTTAATTAATTACACTATAAGTATGACTAATGCTTATGATGCATTTATCTGATGAAGTTACAGATGAAAACGTACTGGTTGTGGTCAGTGTTAGTGGAGTGTTTTAACTTTTGGTGCTTATTTAATAAACGTGAGATGGGGGTTACGGCTATCCGAGTGCTTTTTTTGTTTTATGGTCTTTACTAGCACTTTTTTCCTCCTTTTGATTTGTCATTATGTAGTATGTGTCACATATTTAAGTAAAAGTAATACCCCACTTTGTGTTTGCAACACTGTGCTTCCGTGCAGTTTTCCTGTTTACACGGCTACTAACCATGTAGATTCCAGATTGTCAGCATGGTCATTATGCAAATGAGGCCAAAACTCAGTACATTTGTTGAATCACATAAAAAGAATAACCCTGTAAGGATGTTCCCATTGTGTAGGCACCTATATGGTGCTTTTGTTTCCAACAGATGTCAACAGTGAGTGATGACATCAGGAGGGTGTGTCAGCGTACTTTTTTTTTCCTTAACATGGGTGTGTCAGCGTACTTTTTTTTCCTTAGCATGTTTGTGTGTTGGTGCATTTAACAGACCCACAGGAAAAGGAGCAATAAAAAGCTAGTTTTAGTGCACTTGTTATGCAACTATTCTTGTGGCAGCCCATGAGTAGGGCTATAGTGTCCGTGGTCCTGAGTTTGAGTATAGGATGTACAGTGCACTACTGAGCACTCAGCAGCAGTGGTGCAGCTAGAAATTCATATTGTGTACTCAGACCTAATATTGTTACTCATCACCCTCTTATGATTTAAAAAATGTACTCAATCCACAAAATGTTGTTCCTATACATATGAGGTACATTGTTTTTAACTGTTGCCATCTATAACCATAAGATAGCTATTTTTACAGGTGTAATCCTATCACATGGGCATGCTTTGTGTATCTCTACACAGTAAACATTTAGACAATTCTAAACATTTTCTGCCCTTTAATTAATATAGTTTTCCAAAAGATACCACAAAATGTACTCAGTTGAGTACAGTGAGTATGCTTAGCTACACCCTTGCTCAGTTGGTGTGTTAAATTCAAGCTAATTACAGCCTAAGCAGGTGAATTGCATCTTAATTAGCCAATCCCACACAATGGACTTATTCAACAAATGTATAAAGTATACATGTAGCTTACAGTCTTATTTTCCCTCAATACCTCAATACTGCAATAACATTGGAGTAGAGACTTGTACATTTTAACTGAGATGATGCTAGGGGCTGCTGCAGCTCTTCTACATCTGCATGTGCTAGAGGCTGAAGCCAATGCAGATGGTGCTGCTGACAATGGGCCTAGGCCAAAAAGGAGAAGATTGTTCAGGCCCAGGGTAACCTTTTAGGAGCTACATGACCTAGAGATTGTAGAGTGCTACAGGGTGGACAGGAACACATTACAAGAACTCTGTGAGCTCTGCCACCCTCAGCTCAGAGCCAAAGCCAACCAAGGGGAACCCATCCCAGTGGAAAGTAAGGTATGTGCATTCCATAGAATATTAGCTACAAGTACTTTTCAAAGACCAACTTGGACATGATGGGTGTGTCACAGGCATCAGTATCCAGGATCCTCCACCAGTTCATGGATGCTATGCTCATACATGCCAGTGAGCACATATATTTCCCCTTCTGCTGAGAAGAGGGCCAGCAATATGCAACAGTTCTTGCGTGTAGCACACTACCCTGACGTACTGGGTGACATAGATTGCACTCATGTACACATCAAGGCACCACCTGGTGAGCAGGTCAGAATCTACATTAACCCCAAGGGATACCACTCCATCAACTGCCAGGTCATGTGCAATGCCCAGGGGATTATCCTGAATTTGTGTGCTGGCAACCCTGGCAGTTATCATGACTCCCATATCTGGCACACATCACAGCTGTACCAGATGTTTGCTAAGGGGGGACATCCCACAGGGCCATTTACTGGGGGATGCTGGCTACACCCTGGAACCATGCATGATGACACCCATCAGAAGTGCACACCCACCCATAGAAGAATGCCATAATGAGACACACACTCAAACTAAAAACATCATAGAATGTGTATTGGGGCTGCTGAAGTCACAGTTCCATTGCCTAGATATATGTGGTGGAGCCCTGCAGTATTATCCACACACATGTACACAGATATTCACACTATGTGCTTTGCTGCACAATCTGATCTTGTGGAAACAGCTGCAGCAGGGTCAGCAAGGGGAAAGCTCACACATCCCACCACTGACACCTAGGTCACCACAGCCACAGTCAGAGGAAGACTCTGAAGAGGGACCACTAGCTGCTGTCCCTGTAGGCAGACGTAGGTGTGATCAGTATGCCCTTGCTTTGACTAAGACATAATGCATAGCACATTCACTGGCCAACTAGGGACTAATACCTTTATCCTATTTACATACTTATATTAAAATTCTTACCAGGCAAGTCACACAACCTATCCATGAATCGGCTGTGTACTGCTTGCATCAGACAGGGTCAGTCCTGAACTAAAGGTGTGTGAACTGCTGCATTTGCAAGGTAAGTCCTGAACCTAGACTGTATTCTTGAAGATTATTATGATATATCTGTGTGCCTCTTAACTTGGTACAGTAAGCAAGTAAATAGTGGTGGATTTGTACAGAAATTATATTAACATGGGACTACAGACACTTATTTTACTAATAGGTGTCCATTTATAATTAGCAGGCCTCAGGCATGAAAAAGTCACACAGTCACACAGTCATATCTCTGCAGAAAACTGGTAGATCATTCAAGAGAGAAGTTAGAAAGTGAGGCTACATATTGCAGTTTCTGATTTCACACTTGTTTGTGTCATAACAGTAAGTGCGCTTTGTCCCCCCCAAGAGGAGTGTACCTTTGTACCTGGCATAACAGTAACTTGGCTATGACATCAGATTTAAAAACAGTAGAAAAAAATGCATATTTAAATACTGAAGGCTAATGACATGGCACCATGACAAAACACCCCAGTTTCTAAACACATATACTAAAAACAATAAAAGCATAAAATAATGAAAACAAATAATATCAAAATGTAATAAATATCAGAAAGTGTGAATTGATTATTAAAATCTTATAAGATCTGAAAGCCACAATTATGCTGCAGAATAAATCGATACAAGAGGACCAATCACCATCAAGTTTCTAATCAACCTACTTAAAATCGTGATATCTGAATCTGATGTTATGATATCTAATGTGCAACATAACTCTGTAATAAAAATAATTATAGGGAATATTTCAAATTGTATGATACAAATTTCATTTATTAACTTCACAACCCTTACAAGAGCATCCACTATAAAGTAGTGAAATGATGATGGTAGCATCTGTATAACTGGCCAAGTACAATATAACTGACAGGTGTAATCTTCAGTTCAACCACAGACATGCAGATGTAATCATCATTTATGTAAATAGTCACCCTGTGCATCAGACACATAGCTTTACTATCCCTAAATCCAAAAATAGAAAACAGGGTACAGCACAGTTATCATTACCTGCACAGGGTGTTGTGTGGGGGTGTAGGAGGCCTAGGCTGACACAAAAGGTGTGTGAGTGTGTGTGAGTAGGGAATTGAAGCAGGCAAGATAGACTGTGAAAATGTTGTGTGTCTGTGGATGCCCTCAGTGTAACATTGATGTGTGAGTGTGTGGAAGGAGACAGGCAAGTTCAGTGCTAGCTCTACATGTCTATATGTGGGACAGGTGAGAGCCATGCATGGTAGAGTTGACAGTTCATCATTGTCACCCCTGACCATGAGAACTGGCTCTGCCAGGATTTGTACTGGCACCTCCATGCCTCCTTGCCTAAGGTCAGATGCAGGACTACTACCTGCAGGTGAGTGATGTCTGCTGGACATGCTCCCTTTACATGAATACCCAGGACCATGACCCCATGGCCTGTCATGTCTAGGTGTGGACAGCACACTTCCTAATGGAGCAGTGGAAGTACTACCATTACGGGATCATGATCAGGCACGGCCATGTTGGCTCACACCAGATGTAGTTGCTGGCCTACACCCATGGGGCCAATGTTCCCCTCCCAGCAGATGGTTCATCACAAACAATGTGTATTCCATGATAGATAATCCACACTCAATCACAGACACACCTCACTCCACTGTGTTATTCATCTAATCCATGGAATCAAAAACATGGTGGAGGCACTCACTGATGTCAGACTGTGCCACATCTACAACCATGAGCATTTATCTGGAGTGCCTTTCTAAACATGCCTATGCCTCCATGCCTTCCCTAAACATACATTTCATTGCATATGATGAGACACCCGCAGCAGGTGGAGCAGGGGCAGCAGGCCTCCTCCATGCACCCCTATTGAGCCTCCTGCGTGGCACCTTGTTAATAGTTTGGCTACAGCCAGAGTCAACAGGCTCTAAAGCAGCAGTAGTTCTACTTCCCTGATCAATGTCCTCATCCTCCACTTGTCCAATATTTGTGGTCTTAGTGGACTGGAGATGGGTAGGCATACTGGTTGTGTATGGGGAATATCATCGGGGTCACTGAGTATCAACCTTGGTGTCAGATTCAGCCAATGCAACCTCTGGCTGTGTCTCACTTTGGCTACCATCACTGTCAGAGTCTGATGAGACACTGACATCAGGTGGTGCAGGGGACACAGAACCACTTCCATGGTCAACTATGATAAAAGGAAGAAACACAAGAATGCATTAATACCTGCACTACCATGCTGCAATATATGCTAAACAACACTGCTTTCACTATTACAGAGAGTCATACTTCTCAACCTCTTAGAGCTAGGAATCTGGATAAAGACATGAATGATGGGTTGACAAAGACCCAAGAATAGGGACAATTTTGAAATAGTGCTCTTACAAACTTAGAAAGTTGATAGAATAACAGGTTTTGCTTTAGCGTGACAGTTCTGAAGGGTATGAAGTCTGAAACTCTGATCTCTGTCATTACTTTATGTCTTCGATCCTTAATGACTCATCAATAATTTGACAAAAAATCTCTATGATATGTACTAGGGACCAGAAATATGAGTCAGAAATCTGGGCACTCAGCAAAAATCTGTACAGTTGGCAGGTATGCATACAGTACAGCAATACATACAGCTGGTCTGAGAGGACATATTATCAGCTATATTGGAATTTATCTACAGTACTGACATAAATGTATTATGCTTATCAACTGCAGGAGCCCTATGTCTCTGAATACCTGATGGTCCTGAAATGAGTAAAGGAAGAGGTAATGGCAACAGCACCACATTTAACACACATCACTAAGCAATGGTATAATGGTTATATAAACTTTTTATTTGATATCACTTCCATGTAACACCAAACATTTCATTATTGCTCCATTGACTGCATAAACAGCTGATGACACAGATTCATAAATATCACAATTTATAATCCTGATCTACACATACAAGTATTTCAAAATGATAGATACACTTGTATTTGAACCCAGCACCATCTGAGCCAAAACAAGATACCATTAATGGATATAACAGCCAGTGCTACAGAGTCACTTGAACAGTATGTGTATTTTGCACACTGAATAGATAATTGCACACTAAACTGCTGCTGCGTATACCTGCTAAACCTTGGCTGCAGGTAGTAATTGACTTCAAATAGTAATAAGTACCTTTTACCTTTTTGGAACACATACAACTGGCTTGGAATGCAAATGTAGGTAATATATATCAGTAATATTCTCATTATTGATATTTAATTAAACTTTTATTAGCCTTGCTTAGCGATGCTGCGTGAAGTGCAGGATTGTGCATACATGCTTTATAGACAAAAGGTGACACTTACTATTAATTTTATAAAATACACCTGCTAATTAACTGACTGTGTGGCTGGAAGGATTAATGCATTGCTAATGAGGGCAGATAGTACTGGGTTCAAAATAGGGTGTTGCATACGTTTTACAAGTGTGTATGATACTTTTACATACATTCACTGATACTACTGCCATTTACCATTGCTTAGGGAAGCTGTGCATTGTGCAGCATCGCCTATAGATTCTTTAAAGAAAAGAAATGGGGGAGACAGGAAAGTGGAGAAATGGGGAGCAAGCAGGGGGAAAACAAAGTGAGAGGAAGGCAGGAATGTGCTGAAGGGTGTAGGAAAGAACCATAGCTATCCATTCCTTCAACAGTAACAACTGATCACATGTACAGAATCCTAGCTGAATTTGGACTGTCACCTCCAGAGACAGGAGTGACAACAACATAATTGTGTTGTGAAGCCAATTGGACCAAATTAAGTGTGTCAAGTGGAGAGTTATGTAGGGGATGATATTTTTTAGGGACAGGTACCCTTTTTTTATAAGGAGAGAAATGAATTTTGGGGAAGGGAGATAAGCATGCCTGGGGCAGACAAGTTCAAAAGGTGAGGAAGCATTTGCTGACAGACAAGACATACAAGACAAGAGACAGGGTTGGTGAAGGACACAGGAAGGGGGTAAACATCCTTGATTGTGTTCGGAGTGGGGAGATTGAGGACCCACAGACAACAGGTATGGTAACAGTGTGACCCCAGTCCTCACCTAGTGGACTGTCATCACTGTTCCATCATTGCATCCCTGTCTGCAGTGGTCGACATCTTCGCCTATGGCAGGTATTCTTTACCAAGATGGAAAGCAGGTGCTCCATTCGGCATAGGCATGTGCCCACCATCTGATGCACAAGCCTATGCTCCATACTTGGTAACTCAGCTTGAGTGATGTATACACCCCCTCTGCCTCTGCTTTCATAGGGGACCACAGGCCTAGCCACTGGTGCCGAACTACCTGAGGATCCAGGTAGAGCAGGATCAGCAGTGGGGGGGGGGTGCCACCAGGCTGCAGCCCAGAAGTGCTGGGCCTCAGTGTTGTAGCCGGTGGAGTGAGTGTAGGCAGATCCTGGAGAACTGGCCTACCCTGCTGTGCTGTAGTAATAACATAAAAAAAGTTAAAATACAATAATGAAACAAAAATAAACCAAAACAAATGAAAATAATACAATTTAAATATAAATATATATATGTATGTGCGTGTGCATGCGTGTGTGTGTGTGTGTGTGTGTGTGTGTGTGTGTGTGTGTGTGTGTGTGTGTGTGTGTGTGTGTGTGTGTATATTATATATATTATAAATTATTATGCAAATAATAAATAATATAATTACAAACACACTGATAAATAATAACAAATAAAAAATATGTAATAAAGCAAAAAAATTATACATAATAAAAAAATGAGAAAAATAACCATAAAAAAACAAACAAAGAGAAGGGGTGGGGTGACATGAAAAAAAAGGAGAACATTAGTAACTTCACAGTTACAAAGCTATATACAATTAATTTCTACTCTATTCTGTTATATTTTACTTTTAACACTACCCACTGCTAAGAAATTTCTTTGTTATTTTGAATACTAGCCTGTTCTTAACACAAACATACTACACTACAGATCAGATCGCATCCAGCAATCATTCATGGGTGCATATATTGCACATATGCATGTTCCATGTACACTGATTACACTTGACAGCTGGCCATTCAAGCCAGAGGTCTGCACTTCAAATGCCATAATGATGAAACTGTAACAGTATTGTATATTTAATGATGAAAACCTAAAACAGTATTGTAAACAAGTAAGTTTTATATGTGGGAAGTGTGGTATTTGAACCCACAACTAATGAATACTGTGATGCTGTACTTTTATTTTGGACTACAGCATAATGTATGCACACTTTTCCTTTTACACTTTATAGATTTATGCTCACTCTTATGTGAGAATGTGCGACTGTTGCTTTGTGATACAGACTATACCTGTAAACCTCTAAGAGCAAGGTATCTGGACAGATCATAAAATAATGAGGGAACAATGACCCAAAAATATGGTTTTTAATATTGCTCTTACAAACATGGAAAGTTGCATAGGATTTGTGTTAACATGCATTTTGGCACTTATTATTTACTGGCTTCAGTCTCAGTTATTTGCCAGAAAACCATAAATGTTATGAGGAACAGACCAAAACAGTGAGTCAAAACTCTGGATATTCAGAGGAAATATGGCCAGTTGAGAGCTATGCTACAGACTGCTGGATGCATACTTGCTTTTATAGTTGAGATATGCATGCTTAATCTTATACAACTGGATGGATATAACAAATAATCCATCTTTAACTGTTAAGACTACAGTAACAGTACTACATATAATTATGCTTACATACTACATGCTTCTCTCAACCTTGTCAGTCATGATGTGTGGGACCCTACATTCGAAGCTCTCTCTTCTGCAGCTGTGGAAAAAGAAAAAAAGAAAAGAATGCCATCACGAATACTTGACTATATTCGGCTGTAATATTTGCAATTAATGCAATTTATCCATACACATCTGTGGGATATTCCCCGCCTGACACTCCCTGCTCCAACGATCAAGGGTATCCCATTTCCTCCTTCAGAGATCATCATAGTAATGATGGCATTATTCTCCAGTGCATGGGATACCTATCACACTAGACAAAACCCTAGCCACACCATTCCAGGCCTTGGGCTTGTATTGAGAGCCTGTATAGTCACCCTGCAAGAGGCAAGGGCCATGCTCCTTCACCAGGATCCCAAAGGAGACCTTGGACTCCTGAGCACCCCAGCACTGAGCTCGGAAGTGCAGACCCTCTCCAACAATATCAGCCATGGCTACAAAAGATCAAGCTCAATGTCTAATGTGCTTTTCCCACCAACTCCTCCTTAAATGTTATGTTTTCCTGCCAATTGCATATATTTGTGCTTACTGAGAGTACACACTTTCTGCATTTTGATACATTTGAAAAAGCTTCCCTCTGCTTACAATCTCGCAAACACGGTAAGCCAAGTGCATTTGTTTGCACGGCAGTAAGCGGTGCATAGCTTTTTCAAATGTATCATAAACTAGACAGTGTGCATTCTCAAGGTTATTTCATATACAGCCACTTGTGCTACTCTGTTATTCAACTGGGACAGTAAATATAATGTGATGTGGAAAAACAAAGTAATTAAAGTAAAGTAAAATGCGTATGAAATACACAGTATTTGAACCCAGGACCTATGTATACAGTAGTCCTAAACTTACAGCTCTTGCCAAAAGAAGGTTGAGACAACACTTGTCTATATTGCACTTTATTTGTATAAACTGCAATGTCACAGCAGTATAAGAAATCATCCGGCTTATGAAATGTTCAAACTCCTGCCAACAAGGAAGATCTACAGAAGCATTAGATGCAGGACATCAAGATTCCATAATAGCTTTTAATCACACAATATCAGACTGATGAATAACAAACCCATAGCTTAATGGACTGCATAGGTAAAACATTTGTGTGCAATATGTCATTGTTGTTTACATAAACTCTCTGAATAGCTCACTTCATATGTCTCTCCCTGTACTACGAAAACTGTGAACTATAAATTTATGGTATATATTGGTGGTGGGTAAGTTTACATGTGTGCCTCTCTTATTTGTTATAGCACTGTTTTTTGCATATCCTTGTATTTCTACTGAGTCTATTCCTGCTGTTATATTTATTGTTTCTGATGTAAATTGAACTTCCAAATTTGTTTTACTTTATTTACTTTTTTGTATCTTATTTGTATTTAATTTAATTTAAAATTTTTATTAATTTAATCTTTTTTCCTTCTGTAAACTGTCATTCATATGGTACGAGCCTGTGTATCGCAATTTCATGCAGTGATATGCACTTTTTCCTCTGTGTTGATCTGTATGACAATAAAGTTTGCTTTGACTTTGACAAGTTTGCATACCCTGTACTAGGCCCAGGACCATCTGCACTCCCATCCTAGACTTACCACCTATCACCACAGAATTAGTTACATGAGGTCTCCTATATTAGTATTCATTGTTAACTTCACAGTATTAGCTCAGTGCAGCCTCACTTACCAGGTTTGTGCGATACCCAGCAGTATTAATTGAATGCATCCAATTTCTATTTTTGGATGTCTGGATCATGTCTGATACATGGGTGGTCCAGTTGCGCAAACAAGGTAAGCATAGCCAAAGCCATTTGTGGCCAGGGGCACATTGCGCATATCTCGGAAGTAAAGTAAAAAAAAAAATCAAAATAAAAATAGGAGAGAAGATTAAACAATTACATAAAGCCATACATAATGGGGGGACAAAGGTCCAAAAATAGGGACAATTTTGACATATTGTGCTTACAAACTTAGAAAGCTGATTGACAAACAGGTTTTGTATTAGCATGAATTTTCCCTATCGTATGAAATCTGAATCTCAAATGTCTGTCATTTTCTGACTTCAGTCCTCAAAGATTTGGCAATGGTTTGCCAGTAAACCAAATTTTATGAGTAACAGGCCAGAAACATGAGGCAGACATCTGGATATTCTGGGAAAGTCTGTACAGTTGCAAGGTAAACGGAAGTGCTATCCTCATTCACAGAGAGGTTTTGTGGCCAGATGCACTGGTGGGTGCCACAAAACCTTGTTTAAGCACACAGAGCTTCATTAATATTGATTGCACGTCACTATCACAGGCACTACTTCCTCTACATGGTAGCACTCTGTGTAGGCCAGTGGTGCAGAAAATCTGGCACCAGGGCCAAATCCGGCCCTCAGCACAACACCATCCTGCCTCCAGAGAGTAGCCAAAAATTAAAAAAAAAGTGAAAA